>NW_026599416.1:0-68377 GCF_023634085.1 Falco cherrug | reverse complement strand
CAGCTGCCTACCGGGGTAGTGTAAAAACTACCAACAGAACTCGTTTCTGGCACCTTCCCCGGTGGAGTTGTGCATGGGGTGTGTTTGGAACATTTTGTCAGCAGCCGAGTCCAAAATTCAGCTATTCCCCATCTCAGCCCAGAAAGCAGGTAGAACAAGTTTTGTGGTGCCTTTCTCTTGCCTACCGGGGTAGTGTAAAAACTACCAACAGAACTCGTTTCTGGCACCTTCCCCGGTGGAGTTGTGCATGGGGTGTGTTTGGAACATTTTGTCAGCAGCCGAGTCCAAAATTCAGCGATTCCCCATCTCAGCCCAGAAAGCAGGTAGAACAAGTTTTGTGGTGCCTTTCAGCTGCCTACCGGGGTAGTGTAAAAACTACCAACAGAACTCGTTTCTGGCACCTTCCCCGGTGGAGTTGTGCATGGGGTGTGTTTGGAACATTTTGTCAGCAGCCGAGTCCAAAATTCAGCCGTTCCCCATCTCAGCCCAGAAAGCAGGTAGAACAAGTTTTGTGGTGCCTTTCTCTTGCCTACCGGGGTAGTGTAAAAACTACCAACAGAACTCGTTTCTGGCACCTTCCCCGGTGGAGTTGTGCATGGGGTGTGTTTGGAACATTTTGTCAGCAGCCGAGTCCAAAATTCAGCGATTCCCCATCTCAGCCCAGAAAGCAGGTAGAACAAGTTTTGTGGTGCCTTTCAGCTGCCTACCGGGGTACTGTAAAAACTACCAACAGAACTCGTTTCTGGCACCTTCCCCGGTGGAGTTGTGCATGGGGTGTGTTTGGAACATTTTGTCAGCAGCCGAGTCCAAAATTCAGCGATTCCCCATCTCAGCCCAGAAAGCAGGTAGAACAAGTTTTGTGGTGCCTTTCAGCTGCCTACCGGGGTAGTGTAAAAACTACCAACAGAACTCGTTTCTGGCACCTTCCCCGGTGGAGTTGTGCATGGGGTGTGTTTGGAACATTTTGTCACCAGCCGAGTCCAAAATTCAGCGATTCCCCATCTCAGCCCAGAAAGCAGGTAGAACAAGTTTTGTGGTGCCTTTCTCTTGCCTACTGGGGTAGTGTAAAAACTACCAACAGAACTCGTTTCTGGCACCTTCCCCGGTGGAGTTGTGCATGGGGTGTGTTTGGAACATTTTGTCACCAGCCGAGTCCAAAACTCAGCGATTCCCCATCTCAGCCCAGAAAGCAGGTAGAACAAGTTTTGTGGTGCCTTTCAGCTGCCTACCGGGGTAGTGTAAAAACTACCAACAGAACTCGTTTCTGGCACCTTCCCCGGTGGAGTTGTGCATGGGGTGTGTTTGGAACATTTTGTCAGCAGCCGAGTCCAAAATCCAGCCATTCCCCATCTCAGCCCAGAAAGCAGGTAGAACAAGTTTTGTGGTGCCTTTCTCTTGCCTACTGGGGTAGTGTAAAAACTACCAACAGAACTCGTTTCTGGCACCTTCCCCGGTGGAGTTGTGCATGGGGTGTGTTTGGAACATTTTGTCACCAGCCGAGTCCAAAACTCAGCGATTCCCCATCTCAGCCCAGAAAGCAGGTAGAACAAGTTTTGTGGTGCCTTTCAGCTGCCTACCGGGGTAGTGTAAAAACTACCAACAGAACTCGTTTCTGGCACCTTCCCCGGTGGAGTTGTGCATGGGGTGTGTTTGGAACATTTTGTCACCAGCCGAGTCCAAAATCCAGCGATTCCCCATCTCAGCCCAGAAAGCAGGTAGAACAAGTTTTGTGGTGCCTTTCTCTTGCCTACCGGGGTAGTGTAAAAACTACCAACAGAACTCGTTTCTGGCACCTTCCCCGGTGGAGTTGTGCATGGGGTGTGTTTGGAACATTTTGTCAGCAGCCGAGTCCAAAATTCAGCGATTCCCCATCTCAGCCCAGAAAGCAGGTAGAACAAGTTTTGTGGTGCCTTTCTCTTGCCTACCGGGGGTAGTGTAAAAACTACCAACAGAACTCGTTTCTGGCACCTTCCCCGGTGGAGTTGTGCATGGGGTGTGTTTGGAACATTTTGTCACCAGCCGAGTCCAAAATTCAGCGATTCCCCATCTCAGCCCAGAAAGCAGGTAGAACAAGTTTTGTGGTGCCTTTCAGCTGCCTACCGGGGTAGTGTAAAAACTACCAACAGAACTCGTTTCTGGCACCTTCCCCGGTGGAGTTGTGCATGGGGTGTGTTTGGAACATTTTGTCACCAGCCGAGTCCAAAATTCAGCGATTCCCCATCTCAGCCCAGAAAGCAGGTAGAACAAGTTTTGTGGTGCCTTTCAGCTGCCTACCGGGGTACTGTAAAAACTACCAACAGAACTCGTTTCTGGCACCTTCCCCGGTGGAGTTGTGCATGGGGTGTGTTTGGAACATTTTGTCACCAGCCGAGTCCAAAATTCAGCGATTCCCCATCTCAGCCCAGAAAGCAGGTAGAACAAGTTTTGTGGTGCCTTTCTCTTGCCTACTGGGGTAGTGTAAAAACTACCAACAGAACTCGTTTCTGGCACCTTCCCCGGTGGAGTTGTGCATGGGGTGTGTTTGGAACATTTTGTCACCAGCCGAGTCCAAAATTCAGCGATTCCCCATCTCAGCCCAGAAAGCAGGTAGAACAAGTTTTGTGGTGCCTTTCAGCTGCCTACCGGGGTAGTGTAAAAACTACCAACAGAACTCGTTTCTGGCACCTTCCCCGGTGGAGTTGTGCATGGGGTGTGTTTGGAACATTTTGTCACCAGCCGAGTCCAAAATTCAGCCGTTCCCCATCTCAGCCCAGAAAGCAGGTAGAACAAGTTTTGTGGTGCCTTTCAGCTGCCTACCGGGGTAGTGTAAAAACTACCAACAGAACTCGTTTCTGGCACCTTCCCCGGTGGAGTTGTGCATGGGGTGTGTTTGGAACATTTTGTCAGCAGCCGAGTCCAAAATTCAGCTATTCCCCATCTCAGCCCAGAAAGCAGGTAGAACAAGTTTTGTGGTGCCTTTCAGCTGCCTACCGGGGTACTGTAAAAACTACCAACAGAACTCGTTTCTGGCACCTTCCCCGGTGGAGTTGTGCATGGGGTGTGTTTGGAACATTTTGTCACCAGCCGAGTCCAAAATTCAGCGATTCCCCATCTCAGCCCAGAAAGCAGGTAGAACAAGTTTTGTGGTGCCTTTCTCTTGCCTACCGGGGTAGTGTAAAAACTACCAACAGAACTCGTTTCTGGCACCTTCCCCGGTGGAGTTGTGCATGGGGTGTGTTTGGAACATTTTGTCACCAGCCGAGTCCAAAATTCAGCGATTCCCCATCTCAGCCAGAAAGCAGGTAGAACAAGTTTTGTGGTGCCTTTCTCTTGCCTACCGGGGTAGTGTAAAAACTACCAACAGAACTCGTTTCTGGCACCTTCCCCGGTGGAGTTGTGCATGGGGTGTGTTTGGAACATTTTGTCACCAGCCGAGTCCAAAATTCAGCGATTCCCCATCTCAGCCCAGAAAGCAGGTAGAACAAGTTTTGTGGTGCCTTTCAGCTGCCTACCGGGGTAGTGTAAAAACTACCAACAGAACTCGTTTCTGGCACCTTCCCCGGTGGAGTTGTGCATGGGGTGTGTTTGGAACATTTTGTCACCAGCCGAGTCCAAAATTCAGCGATTCCCCATCTCAGCCCAGAAAGCAGGTAGAACAAGTTTTGTGGTGCCTTTCAGCTGCCTACCGGGGTACTGTAAAAACTACCAACAGAACTCGTTTCTGGCACCTTCCCCGGTGGAGTTGTCATGGGGTGTGTTTGGAACATTTTGTCACCAGCCGAGTCCAAAATTCAGCGATTCCCCATCTCAGCCCAGAAAGCAGGTAGAACAAGTTTTGTGGTGCCTTTCTCTTGCCTACTGGGGTAGTGTAAAAACTACCAACAGAACTCGTTTCTGGCACCTTCCCCGGTGGAGTTGTGCATGGGGTGTGTTTGGAACATTTTGTCACCAGCCGAGTCCAAAATTCAGCGATTCCCCATCTCAGCCCAGAAAGCAGGTAGAACAAGTTTTGTGGTGCCTTTCAGCTGCCTACCGGGGTAGTGTAAAAACTACCAACAGAACTCGTTTCTGGCACCTTCCCCGGTGGAGTTGTGCATGGGGTGTGTTTGGAACATTTTGTCACCAGCCGAGTCCAAAATTCAGCGATTCCCCATCTCAGCCCAGAAAGCAGGTAGAACAAGTTTTGTGGTGCCTTTCAGCTGCCTACCGGGGTAGTGTAAAAACTACCAACAGAACTCGTTTCTGGCACCTTCCCCGGTGGAGTTGTGCATGGGGTGTGTTTGGAACATTTTGTCACCAGCCGAGTCCAAAATTCAGCGATTCCCCATCTCAGCCCAGAAAGCAGGTAGAACAAGTTTTGTGGTGCCTTTCAGCTGCCTACCGGGGTACTGTAAAAACTACCAACAGAACTCGTTTCTGGCACCTTCCCCGGTGGAGTTGTGCATGGGGTGTGTTTGGAACATTTTGTCACCAGCCGAGTCCAAAATTCAGCGATTCCCCATCTCAGCCCAGAAAGCAGGTAGAACAAGTTTTGTGGTGCCTTTCAGCTGCCTACCGGGGTAGTGTAAAAACTACCAACAGAACTCGTTTCTGGCACCTTCCCCGGTGGAGTTGTGCATGGGGTGTGTTTGGAACATTTTGTCACCAGCCGAGTCCAAAATTCAGCGATTCCCCATCTCAGCCCAGAAAGCAGGTAGAACAAGTTTTGTGGTGCCTTTCAGCTGCCTACCGGGGTAGTGTAAAAACTACCAACAGAACTCGTTTCTGGCACCTTCCCCGGTGGAGTTGTGCATGGGGTGTGTTTGGAACATTTTGTCACCAGCCGAGTCCAAAATTCAGCCGTTCCCCATCTCAGCCCAGAAAGCAGGTAGAACAAGTTTTGTGGTGCCTTTCAGCTGCCTACCGGGGTAGTGTAAAAACTACCAACAGAACTCGTTTCTGGCACCTTCCCCGGTGGAGTTGTGCATGGGGTGTGTTTGGAACATTTTGTCAGCAGCCGAGTCCAAAATTCAGCTATTCCCCATCTCAGCCCAGAAAGCAGGTAGAACAAGTTTTGTGGTGCCTTTCTCTTGCCTACCGGGGTAGTGTAAAAACTACCAACAGAACTCGTTTCTGGCACCTTCCCCGGTGGAGTTGTGCATGGGGTGTGTTTGGAACATTTTGTCACCAGCCGAGTCCAAAATTCAGCGATTCCCCATCTCAGCCCAGAAAGCAGGTAGAACAAGTTTTGTGGTGCCTTTCAGCTGCCTACCGGGGGTAGTGTAAAAACTACCAACAGAACTCGTTTCTGGCACCTTCCCCGGTGGAGGTGTGCATGGGGTGTGTTTGGAACATTTTGTCACCAGCCGAGTCCAAAATTCAGCGATTCCCCATCTCAGCCCAGAAAGCAGGTAGAACAAGTTTTGTGGTGCCTTTCTCTTGCCTACCGGGGTAGTGTAAAAACTACCAACAGAACTCGTTTCTGGCACCTTCCCCGGTGGAGTTGTGCATGGGGTGTGTTTGGAACATTTTGTCACCAGCCGAGTCCAAAATTCAGCGATTCCCCATCTCAGCCCAGAAAGCAGGTAGAACAAGTTTTGTGGTGCCTTTCAGCTGCCTACCGGGGTAGTGTAAAAACTACCAACAGAACTCGTTTCTGGCACCTTCCCCGGTGGAGTTGTGCATGGGGTGTGTTTGGAACATTTTGTCACCAGCCGAGTCCAAAATTCAGCCGTTCCCCATCTCAGCCCAGAAAGCAGGTAGAACAAGTTTTGTGGTGCCTTTCAGCTGCCTACCGGGGTAGTGTAAAAACTACCAACAGAACTCGTTTCTGGCACCTTCCCCGGTGGAGTTGTGCATGGGGTGTGTTTGGAACATTTTGTCACCAGCCGAGTCCAAAATTCAGCTATTCCCCATCTCAGCCCAGAAAGCAGGTAGAACAAGTTTTGTGGTGCCTTTCTCTTGCCTACCGGGGTAGTGTAAAAACTACCAACAGAACTCGTTTCTGGCACCTTCCCCGGTGGAGTTGTGCATGGGGTGTGTTTGGAACATTTTGTCACCAGCCGAGTCCAAAATTCAGCGATTCCCCATCTCAGCCCAGAAAGCAGGTAGAACAAGTTTTGTGGTGCCTTTCAGCTGCCTACCGGGGTAGTGTAAAAACTACCAACAGAACTCGTTTCTGGCACCTTCCCCGGTGGAGTTGTGCATGGGGTGTGTTTGGAACATTTTGTCACCAGCCGAGTCCAAAATTCAGCGATTCCCCATCTCAGCCCAGAAAGCAGGTAGAACAAGTTTTGTGGTGCCTTTCTCTTGCCTACCGGGGGTAGTGTAAAAACTACCAACAGAACTCGTTTCTGGCACCTTCCCCGGTGGAGTTGTGCATGGGGTGTGTTTGGAACATTTTGTCACCAGCCGAGTCCAAAATTCAGCGATTCCCCATCTCAGCCCAGAAAGCAGGTAGAACAAGTTTTGTGGTGCCTTTCTCTTGCCTACTGGGGTAGTGTAAAAACTACCAACAGAACTCGTTTCTGGCACCTTCCCCGGTGGAGTTGTGCATGGGGGTGTGTTTGGAACATTTTGTCAGCAGCCGAGTCCAAAATCCAGCCATTCCCCATCTCAGCCCAGAAAGCAGGTAGAACAAGTTTTGTGGTGCCTTTCTCTTGCCTACCGGGGGTAGTGTAAAAACTACCAACAGAACTCGTTTCTGGCACCTTCCCCGGTGGAGTTGTGCATGGGGTGTGTTTGGAACATTTTGTCACCAGCCGAGTCCAAAATTCAGCGATTCCCCATCTCAGCCCAGAAAGCAGGTAGAACAAGTTTTGTGGTGCCTTTCAGCTGCCTACCGGGGTAGTGTAAAAACTACCAACAGAACTCGTTTCTGGCACCTTCCCCGGTGGAGTTGTGCATGGGGTGTGTTTGGAACATTTTGTCAGCAGCCGAGTCCAAAATTCAGCGATTCCCCATCTCAGCCCAGAAAGCAGGTAGAACAAGTTTTGTGGTGCCTTTCAGCTGCCTACCGGGGTAGTGTAAAAACTACCAACAGAACTCGTTTCTGGCACCTTCCCCGGTGGAGTTGTGCATGGGGTGTGTTTGGAACATTTTGTCACCAGCCGAGTCCAAAATTCAGCACACACCCCATGCACAACTCCACCGGGGAAGGTGCCAGAAACGAGTTCTCTTGGTAGTTTTTACACTACCCCGCTAGGCAAGAGAAAGGCACCACAAAACTTGTTGTACCTGCTTTCTGGGCTGAGATGGGGAATCGCTGAATTTTGGACTTGGCTGCCGAGTCCAAAACTCAGCGATTCCCCATCTCAGCCCAGAAAGCAGGTAGAACAAGTTTTGTGGTGCCTTTCAGCTGCCTACCGGGGTAGTGTAAAAACTACCAACAGAACTCGTTTCTGGCACCTTCCCCGGTGGAGTTGTGCATGGGGTGTGTTTGGAACATTTTGTCAGCAGCCGAGTCCAAAATCCAGCCATTCCCCATCTCAGCCCAGAAAGCAGGTAGAACAAGTTTTGTGGTGCCTTTCTCTTGCCTACCGGGGTAGTGTAAAAACTACCAACAGAACTCGTTTCTGGCACCTTCCCCGGTGGAGTTGTGCATGGGGTGTGTTTGGAACATTTTGTCAGCAGCCGAGTCCAAAATTCAGCGATTCCCCATCTCAGCCCAGAAAGCAGGTAGAACAAGTTTTGTGGTGCCTTTCAGCTGCCTACCGGGGTAGTGTAAAAACTACCAACAGAACTCGTTTCTGGCACCTTCCCCGGTGGAGTTGTGCATGGGGTGTGTTTGGAACATTTTGTCAGCAGCCGAGTCCAAAATTCAGCGATTCCCCATCTCAGCCCAGAAAGCAGGTAGAACAAGTTTTGTGGTGCCTTTCAGCTGCCTACCGGGGTAGTGTAAAAACTACCAACAGAACTCGTTTCTGGCACCTTCCCCGGTGGAGTTGTGCATGGGGTGTGTTTGGAACATTTTGTCACCAGCCGAGTCCAAAATTCAGCGATTCCCCATCTCAGCCCAGAAAGCAGGTAGAACAAGTTTTGTGGTGCCTTTCTCTTGCCTACTGGGGTAGTGTAAAAACTACCAACAGAACTCGTTTCTGGCACCTTCCCCGGTGGAGTTGTGCATGGGGTGTGTTTGGAACATTTTGTCACCAGCCGAGTCCAAAATTCAGCGATTCCCCATCTCAGCCCAGAAAGCAGGTAGAACAAGTTTTGTGGTGCCTTTCAGCTGCCTACCGGGGTAGTGTAAAAACTACCAACAGAACTCGTTTCTGGCACCTTCCCCGGTGGAGTTGTGCATGGGGTGTGTTTGGAACATTTTGTCACCAGCCGAGTCCAAAATTCAGCCGTTCCCCATCTCAGCCCAGAAAGCAGGTAGAACAAGTTTTGTGGTGCCTTTCTCTTGCCTACTGGGGTAGTGTAAAAACTACCAACAGAACTCGTTTCTGGCACCTTCCCCGGTGGAGTTGTGCATGGGGTGTGTTTGGAACATTTTGTCACCAGCCGAGTCCAAAACTCAGCGATTCCCCATCTCAGCCCAGAAAGCAGGTAGAACAAGTTTTGTGGTGCCTTTCAGCTGCCTACCGGGGTAGTGTAAAAACTACCAACAGAACTCGTTTCTGGCACCTTCCCCGGTGGAGTTGTGCATGGGGTGTGTTTGGAACATTTTGTCACCAGCCGAGTCCAAAATTCAGCGATTCCCCATCTCAGCCCAGAAAGCAGGTAGAACAAGTTTTGTGGTGCCTTTCTCTTGCCTACCGGGGTAGTGTAAAAACTACCAACAGAACTCGTTTCTGGCACCTTCCCCGGTGGAGTTGTGCATGGGGTGTGTTTGGAACATTTTGTCAGCAGCCGAGTCCAAAATTCAGCGATTCCCCATCTCAGCCCAGAAAGCAGGTAGAACAAGTTTTGTGGTGCCTTTCTCTTGCCTACCGGGGTAGTGTAAAAACTACCAACAGAACTCGTTTCTGGCACCTTCCCCGGTGGAGTTGTGCATGGGGTGTGTTTGGAACATTTTGTCACCAGCCGAGTCCAAAATTCAGCGATTCCCCATCTCAGCCCAGAAAGCAGGTAGAACAAGTTTTGTGGTGCCTTTCAGCTGCCTACCGGGGTAGTGTAAAAACTACCAACAGAACTCGTTTCTGGCACCTTCCCCGGTGGAGTTGTGCATGGGGTGTGTTTGGAACATTTTGTCACCAGCCGAGTCCAAAATTCAGCCGTTCCCCATCTCAGCCCAGAAAGCAGGTAGAACAAGTTTTGTGGTGCCTTTCTCTTGCCTACTGGGGTAGTGTAAAAACTACCAACAGAACTCGTTTCTGGCACCTTCCCCGGTGGAGTTGTGCATGGGGTGTGTTTGGAACATTTTGTCACCAGCCGAGTCCAAAACTCAGCGATTCCCCATCTCAGCCCAGAAAGCAGGTAGAACAAGTTTTGTGGTGCCTTTCAGCTGCCTACCGGGGTAGTGTAAAAACTACCAACAGAACTCGTTTCTGGCACCTTCCCCGGTGGAGTTGTGCATGGGGTGTGTTTGGAACATTTTGTCACCAGCCGAGTCCAAAATCCAGCGATTCCCCATCTCAGCCCAGAAAGCAGGTAGAACAAGTTTTGTGGTGCCTTTCTCTTGCCTACCGGGGTAGTGTAAAAACTACCAACAGAACTCGTTTCTGGCACCTTCCCCGGTGGAGTTGTGCATGGGGTGTGTTTGGAACATTTTGTCAGCAGCCGAGTCCAAAATTCAGCGATTCCCCATCTCAGCCCAGAAAGCAGGTAGAACAAGTTTTGTGGTGCCTTTCTCTTGCCTACCGGGGTAGTGTAAAAACTACCAACAGAACTCGTTTCTGGCACCTTCCCCGGTGGAGTTGTGCATGGGGTGTGTTTGGAACATTTTGTCACCAGCCGAGTCCAAAATTCAGCGATTCCCCATCTCAGCCCAGAAAGCAGGTAGAACAAGTTTTGTGGTGCCTTTCAGCTGCCTACCGGGGTAGTGTAAAAACTACCAACAGAACTCGTTTCTGGCACCTTCCCCGGTGGAGTTGTGCATGGGGTGTGTTTGGAACATTTTGTCAGCAGCCGAGTCCAAAATTCAGCGATTCCCCATCTCAGCCCAGAAAGCAGGTAGAACAAGTTTTGTGGTGCCTTTCAGCTGCCTACCGGGGTACTGTAAAAACTACCAACAGAACTCGTTTCTGGCACCTTCCCCGGTGGAGTTGTGCATGGGGTGTGTTTGGAACATTTTGTCACCAGCCGAGTCCAAAATTCAGCGATTCCCCATCTCAGCCCAGAAAGCAGGTAGAACAAGTTTTGTGGTGCCTTTCTCTTGCCTACTGGGGTAGTGTAAAAACTACCAACAGAACTCGTTTCTGGCACCTTCCCCGGTGGAGTTGTGCATGGGGTGTGTTTGGAACATTTTGTCACCAGCCGAGTCCAAAATTCAGCGATTCCCCATCTCAGCCCAGAAAGCAGGTAGAACAAGTTTTGTGGTGCCTTTCAGCTGCCTACCGGGGTAGTGTAAAAACTACCAACAGAACTCGTTTCTGGCACCTTCCCCGGTGGAGTTGTGCATGGGGTGTGTTTGGAACATTTTGTCACCAGCCGAGTCCAAAATTCAGCCGTTCCCCATCTCAGCCCAGAAAGCAGGTAGAACAAGTTTTGTGGTGCCTTTCAGCTGCCTACCGGGGTAGTGTAAAAACTACCAACAGAACTCGTTTCTGGCACCTTCCCCGGTGGAGTTGTGCATGGGGTGTGTTTGGAACATTTTGTCAGCAGCCGAGTCCAAAATTCAGCTATTCCCCATCTCAGCCCAGAAAGCAGGTAGAACAAGTTTTGTGGTGCCTTTCTCTTGCCTACCGGGGTAGTGTAAAAACTACCAACAGAACTCGTTTCTGGCACCTTCCCCGGTGGAGTTGTGCATGGGGTGTGTTTGGAACATTTTGTCACCAGCCGAGTCCAAAATTCAGCGATTCCCCATCTCAGCCCAGAAAGCAGGTAGAACAAGTTTTGTGGTGCCTTTCAGCTGCCTACCGGGGTACTGTAAAAACTACCAACAGAACTCGTTTCTGGCACCTTCCCCGGTGGAGTTGTGCATGGGGTGTGTTTGGAACATTTTGTCACCAGCCGAGTCCAAAATTCAGCGATTCCCCATCTCAGCCCAGAAAGCAGGTAGAACAAGTTTTGTGGTGCCTTTCTCTTGCCTACCGGGGTAGTGTAAAAACTACCAACAGAACTCGTTTCTGGCACCTTCCCCGGTGGAGTTGTGCATGGGGTGTGTTTGGAACATTTTGTCACCAGCCGAGTCCAAAATTCAGCGATTCCCCATCTCAGCCCAGAAAGCAGGTAGAACAAGTTTTGTGGTGCCTTTCAGCTGCCTACCGGGGTAGTGTAAAAACTACCAACAGAACTCGTTTCTGGCACCTTCCCCGGTGGAGTTGTGCATGGGGTGTGTTTGGAACATTTTGTCACCAGCCGAGTCCAAAATTCAGCGATTCCCCATCTCAGCCCAGAAAGCAGGTAGAACAAGTTTTGTGGTGCCTTTCAGCTGCCTACCGGGGTACTGTAAAAACTACCAACAGAACTCGTTTCTGGCACCTTCCCCGGTGGAGTTGTGCATGGGGTGTGTTTGGAACATTTTGTCAGCAGCCGAGTCCAAAATTCAGCTATTCCCCATCTCAGCCCAGAAAGCAGGTAGAACAAGTTTTGTGGTGCCTTTCTCTTGCCTACCGGGGTAGTGTAAAAACTACCAACAGAACTCGTTTCTGGCACCTTCCCCGGTGGAGTTGTGCATGGGGTGTGTTTGGAACATTTTGTCACCAGCCGAGTCCAAAATTCAGCGATTCCCCATCTCAGCCCAGAAAGCAGGTAGAACAAGTTTTGTGGTGCCTTTCAGCTGCCTACCGGGGTAGTGTAAAAACTACCAACAGAACTCGTTTCTGGCACCTTCCCCGGTGGAGTTGTGCATGGGGTGTGTTTGGAACATTTTGTCACCAGCCGAGTCCAAAATTCAGCGATTCCCCATCTCAGCCCAGAAAGCAGGTAGAACAAGTTTTGTGGTGCCTTTCTCTTGCCTACCGGGGTAGTGTAAAAACTACCAACAGAACTCGTTTCTGGCACCTTCCCCGGTGGAGTTGTGCATGGGGTGTGTTTGGAACATTTTGTCACCAGCCGAGTCCAAAATTCAGCGATTCCCCATCTCAGCCCAGAAAGCAGGTAGAACAAGTTTTGTGGTGCCTTTCTCTTGCCTACTGGGGTAGTGTAAAAACTACCAACAGAACTCGTTTCTGGCACCTTCCCCGGTGGAGTTGTGCATGGGGTGTGTTTGGAACATTTTGTCACCAGCCGAGTCCAAAACTCAGCGATTCCCCATCTCAGCCCAGAAAGCAGGTAGAACAAGTTTTGTGGTGCCTTTCAGCTGCCTACCGGGGTAGTGTAAAAACTACCAACAGAACTCGTTTCTGGCACCTTCCCCGGTGGAGTTGTGCATGGGGTGTGTTTGGAACATTTTGTCAGCAGCCGAGTCCAAAATTCAGCGATTCCCCATCTCAGCCCAGAAAGCAGGTAGAACAAGTTTTGTGGTGCCTTTCTCTTGCCTACCGGGGTAGTGTAAAAACTACCAACAGAACTCGTTTCTGGCACCTTCCCCGGTGGAGTTGTGCATGGGGTGTGTTTGGAACATTTTGTCACCAGCCGAGTCCAAAATTCAGCGATTCCCCATCTCAGCCCAGAAAGCAGGTAGAACAAGTTTTGTGGTGCCTTTCAGCTGCCTACCGGGGTAGTGTAAAAACTACCAACAGAACTCGTTTCTGGCACCTTCCCCGGTGGAGTTGTGCATGGGGTGTGTTTGGAACATTTTGTCAGCAGCCGAGTCCAAAATTCAGCGATTCCCCATCTCAGCCCAGAAAGCAGGTAGAACAAGTTTTGTGGTGCCTTTCTCTTGCCTACCGGGGTAGTGTAAAAACTACCAAGAGAACTCCTTTCTGGCACCTTCCCCGGTGGAGTTGTGCATGGGGTGTGTTTGGAACATTTTGTCACCAGCCGAGTCCAAAATTCAGCGATTCCCCATCTCAGCCCAGAAAGCAGGTAGAACAAGTTTTGTGGTGCCTTTCTCTTGCCTACTGGGGTAGTGTAAAAACTACCAACAGAACTCGTTTCTGGCACCTTCCCCGGTGGAGTTGTGCATGGGGTGTGTTTGGAACATTTTGTCACCAGCCGAGTCCAAAATTCAGCGATTCCCCATCTCAGCCCAGAAAGCAGGTAGAACAAGTTTTGTGGTGCCTTTCTCTTGCCTACTGGGGTAGTGTAAAAACTACCAACAGAACTCGTTTCTGGCACCTTCCCCGGTGGAGTTGTGCATGGGGTGTGTTTGGAACATTTTGTCACCAGCCGAGTCCAAAACTCAGCGATTCCCCATCTCAGCCCAGAAAGCAGGTAGAACAAGTTTTGTGGTGCCTTTCAGCTGCCTACCGGGGTAGTGTAAAAACTACCAACAGAACTCGTTTCTGGCACCTTCCCCGGTGGAGTTGTGCATGGGGTGTGTTTGGAACATTTTGTCAGCAGCCGAGTCCAAAATCCAGCCATTCCCCATCTCAGCCCAGAAAGCAGGTAGAACAAGTTTTGTGGTGCCTTTCTCTTGCCTACCGGGGTAGTGTAAAAACTACCAACAGAACTCGTTTCTGGCACCTTCCCCGGTGGAGTTGTGCATGGGGTGTGTTTGGAACATTTTGTCACCAGCCGAGTCCAAAATTCAGCGATTCCCCATCTCAGCCCAGAAAGCAGGTAGAACAAGTTTTGTGGTGCCTTTCAGCTGCCTACCGGGGTAGTGTAAAAACTACCAACAGAACTCGTTTCTGGCACCTTCCCCGGTGGAGTTGTGCATGGGGTGTGTTTGGAACATTTTGTCACCAGCCGAGTCCAAAATTCAGCGATTCCCCATCTCAGCCCAGAAAGCAGGTAGAACAAGTTTTGTGGTGCCTTTCAGCTGCCTACCGGGGTAGTGTAAAAACTACCAACAGAACTCGTTTCTGGCACCTTCCCCGGTGGAGTTGTGCATGGGGTGTGTTTGGAACATTTTGTCACCAGCCGAGTCCAAAATTCAGCGATTCCCCATCTCAGCCCAGAAAGCAGGTAGAACAAGTTTTGTGGTGCCTTTCTCTTGCCTACTGGGGTAGTGTAAAAACTACCAACAGAACTCGTTTCTGGCACCTTCCCCGGTGGAGTTGTGCATGGGGTGTGTTTGGAACATTTTGTCACCAGCCGAGTCCAAAATTCAGCGATTCCCCATCTCAGCCCAGAAAGCAGGTAGAACAAGTTTTGTGGTGCCTTTCAGCTGCCTACCGGGGTAGTGTAAAAACTACCAACAGAACTCGTTTCTGGCACCTTCCCCGGTGGAGTTGTGCATGGGGTGTGTTTGGAACATTTTGTCACCAGCCGAGTCCAAAATTTAACGATTCCCCATCTCAGCCCAGAAAGCAGGTAGAACAAGTTTTGTGGTGCCTTTCAGCTGCCTACCGGGGTAGTGTAAAAACTACCAACAGAACTCGTTTCTGGCACCTTCCCCGGTGGAGTTGTGCATGGGGTGTGTTTGGAACATTTTGTCAGCAGCCGAGTCCAAAATTCAGCTATTCCCCATCTCAGCCCAGAAAGCAGGTAGAACAAGTTTTGTGGTGCCTTTCAGCTGCCTACCGGGGTAGTGTAAAAACTACCAACAGAACTCGTTTCTGGCACCTTCCCCGGTGGAGTTGTGCATGGGGTGTGTTTGGAACATTTTGTCACCAGCCGAGTCCAAAATTCAGCGATTCCCCATCTCAGCCCAGAAAGCAGGTAGAACAAGTTTTGTGGTGCCTTTCTCTTGCCTACTGGGGTAGTGTAAAAACTACCAACAGAACTCGTTTCTGGCACCTTCCCCGGTGGAGTTGTGCATGGGGTGTGTTTGGAACATTTTGTCACCAGCCGAGTCCAAAACTCAGCGATTCCCCATCTCAGCCCAGAAAGCAGGTAGAACAAGTTTTGTGGTGCCTTTCAGCTGCCTACCGGGGTAGTGTAAAAACTACCAACAGAACTCGTTTCTGGCACCTTCCCCGGTGGAGTTGTGCATGGGGTGTGTTTGGAACATTTTGTCAGCAGCCGAGTCCAAAATTCAGCGATTCCCCATCTCAGCCCAGAAAGCAGGTAGAACAAGTTTTGTGGTGCCTTTCAGCTGCCTACCGGGGTACTGTAAAAACTACCAACAGAACTCGTTTCTGGCACCTTCCCCGGTGGAGTTGTGCATGGGGTGTGTTTGGAACATTTTGTCACCAGCCGAGTCCAAAATTCAGCGATTCCCCATCTCAGCCCAGAAAGCAGGTAGAACAAGTTTTGTGGTGCCTTTCTCTTGCCTACTGGGGTAGTGTAAAAACTACCAACAGAACTCGTTTCTGGCACCTTCCCCGGTGGAGTTGTGCATGGGGTGTGTTTGGAACATTTTGTCACCAGCCGAGTCCAAAACTCAGCGATTCCCCATCTCAGCCCAGAAAGCAGGTAGAACAAGTTTTGTGGTGCCTTTCAGCTGCCTACCGGGGTAGTGTAAAAACTACCAACAGAACTCGTTTCTGGCACCTTCCCCGGTGGAGTTGTGCATGGGGTGTGTTTGGAACATTTTGTCAGCAGCCGAGTCCAAAATCCAGCCATTCCCCATCTCAGCCCAGAAAGCAGGTAGAACAAGTTTTGTGGTGCCTTTCTCTTGCCTACCGGGGTAGTGTAAAAACTACCAACAGAACTCGTTTCTGGCACCTTCCCCGGTGGAGTTGTGCATGGGGTGTGTTTGGAACATTTTGTCACCAGCCGAGTCCAAAATTCAGCGATTCCCCATCTCAGCCCAGAAAGCAGGTAGAACAAGTTTTGTGGTGCCTTTCAGCTGCCTACCGGGGTAGTGTAAAAACTACCAACAGAACTCGTTTCTGGCACCTTCCCCGGTGGAGTTGTGCATGGGGTGTGTTTGGAACATTTTGTCACCAGCCGAGTCCAAAATTCAGCGATTCCCCATCTCAGCCCAGAAAGCAGGTAGAACAAGTTTTGTGGTGCCTTTCTCTTGCCTACTGGGGTAGTGTAAAAACTACCAACAGAACTCGTTTCTGGCACCTTCCCCGGTGGAGTTGTGCATGGGGTGTGTTTGGAACATTTTGTCACCAGCCGAGTCCAAAACTCAGCGATTCCCCATCTCAGCCCAGAAAGCAGGTAGAACAAGTTTTGTGGTGCCTTTCAGCTGCCTACCGGGGTAGTGTAAAAACTACCAACAGAACTCGTTTCTGGCACCTTCCCCGGTGGAGTTGTGCATGGGGTGTGTTTGGAACATTTTGTCACCAGCCGAGTCCAAAATTCAGCGATTCCCCATCTCAGCCCAGAAAGCAGGTAGAACAAGTTTTGTGGTGCCTTTCAGCTGCCTACCGGGGTACTGTAAAAACTACCAACAGAACTCGTTTCTGGCACCTTCCCCGGTGGAGTTGTGCATGGGGTGTGTTTGGAACATTTTGTCACCAGCCGAGTCCAAAATTCAGCGATTCCCCATCTCAGCCCAGAAAGCAGGTAGAACAAGTTTTGTGGTGCCTTTCTCTTGCCTACTGGGGTAGTGTAAAAACTACCAACAGAACTCGTTTCTGGCACCTTCCCCGGTGGAGTTGTGCATGGGGTGTGTTTGGAACATTTTGTCACCAGCCGAGTCCAAAACTCAGCGATTCCCCATCTCAGCCCAGAAAGCAGGTAGAACAAGTTTTGTGGTGCCTTTCAGCTGCCTACCGGGGTAGTGTAAAAACTACCAACAGAACTCGTTTCTGGCACCTTCCCCGGTGGAGTTGTGCATGGGGTGTGTTTGGAACATTTTGTCAGCAGCCGAGTCCAAAATCCAGCCATTCCCCATCTCAGCCCAGAAAGCAGGTAGAACAAGTTTTGTGGTGCCTTTCTCTTGCCTACCGGGGTAGTGTAAAAACTACCAACAGAACTCGTTTCTGGCACCTTCCCCGGTGGAGTTGTGCATGGGGTGTGTTTGGAACATTTTGTCACCAGCCGAGTCCAAAATTCAGCGATTCCCCATCTCAGCCCAGAAAGCAGGTAGAACAAGTTTTGTGGTGCCTTTCAGCTGCCTACCGGGGTAGTGTAAAAACTACCAACAGAACTCGTTTCTGGCACCTTCCCCGGTGGAGTTGTGCATGGGGTGTGTTTGGAACATTTTGTCACCAGCCAAGTCCAAAATTCAGCGATTCCCCATCTCAGCCCAGAAAGCAGGTAGAACAAGTTTTGTGGTGCCTTTCAGCTGCCTACCGGGGTAGTGTAAAAACTACCAACAGAACTCGTTTCTGGCACCTTCCCCGGTGGAGTTGTGCATGGGGTGTGTTTGGAACATTTTGTCACCAGCCGAGTCCAAAATTCAGCGATTCCCCATCTCAGCCCAGAAAGCAGGTAGAACAAGTTTTGTGGTGCCTTTCTCTTGCCTACTGGGGTAGTGTAAAAACTACCAACAGAACTCGTTTCTGGCACCTTCCCCGGTGGAGTTGTGCATGGGGTGTGTTTGGAACATTTTGTCAGCAGCCGAGTCCAAAATTCAGCGATTCCCCATCTCAGCCCAGAAAGCAGGTAGAACAAGTTTTGTGGTGCCTTTCAGCTGCCTACCGGGGTAGTGTAAAAACTACCAACAGAACTCGTTTCTGGCACCTTCCCCGGTGGAGTTGTGCATGGGGTGTGTTTGGAACATTTTGTCACCAGCCGAGTCCAAAATTCAGCCGTTCCCCATCTCAGCCCAGAAAGCAGGTAGAACAAGTTTTGTGGTGCCTTTCAGCTGCCTACCGGGGTAGTGTAAAAACTACCAACAGAACTCGTTTCTGGCACCTTCCCCGGTGGAGTTGTGCATGGGGTGTGTTTGGAACATTTTGTCAGCAGCCGAGTCCAAAATTCAGCTATTCCCCATCTCAGCCCAGAAAGCAGGTAGAACAAGTTTTGTGGTGCCTTTCAGCTGCCTACCGGGGTAGTGTAAAAACTACCAACAGAACTCGTTTCTGGCACCTTCCCCGGTGGAGTTGTGCATGGGGTGTGTTTGGAACATTTTGTCAGCAGCCGAGTCCAAAATTCAGCGATTCCCCATCTCAGCCCAGAAAGCAGGTAGAACAAGTTTTGTGGTGCCTTTCTCTTGCCTACCGGGGTAGTGTAAAAACTACCAACAGAACTCGTTTCTGGCACCTTCCCCGGTGGAGTTGTGCATGGGGTGTGTTTGGAACATTTTGTCAGCAGCCGAGTCCAAAATTCAGCGATTCCCCATCTCAGCCCAGAAAGCAGGTAGAACAAGTTTTGTGGTGCCTTTCAGCTGCCTACCGGGGTAGTGTAAAAACTACCAACAGAACTCGTTTCTGGCACCTTCCCCGGTGGAGTTGTGCATGGGGTGTGTTTGGAACATTTTGTCACCAGCCGAGTCCAAAATTCAGCGATTCCCCATCTCAGCCCAGAAAGCAGGTAGAACAAGTTTTGTGGTGCCTTTCAGCTGCCTACCGGGGTAGTGTAAAAACTACCAACAGAACTCGTTTCTGGCACCTTCCCCGGTGGAGTTGTGCATGGGGTGTGTTTGGAACATTTTGTCACCAGCCGAGTCCAAAATTCAGCGATTCCCCATCTCAGCCCAGAAAGCAGGTAGAACAAGTTTTGTGGTGCCTTTCTCTTGCCTACTGGGGTAGTGTAAAAACTACCAACAGAACTCGTTTCTGGCACCTTCCCCGGTGGAGTTGTGCATGGGGTGTGTTTGGAACATTTTGTCACCAGCCGAGTCCAAAATTCAGCGATTCCCCATCTCAGCCCAGAAAGCAGGTAGAACAAGTTTTGTGGTGCCTTTCAGCTGCCTACCGGGGTAGTGTAAAAACTACCAACAGAACTCGTTTCTGGCACCTTCCCCGGTGGAGGTGTGCATGGGGTGTGTTTGGAACATTTTGTCACCAGCCGAGTCCAAAATTCAGCCGTTCCCCATCTCAGCCCAGAAAGCAGGTAGAACAAGTTTTGTGGTGCCTTTCAGCTGCCTACCGGGGTAGTGTAAAAACTACCAACAGAACTCGTTTCTGGCACCTTCCCCGGTGGAGTTGTGCATGGGGTGTGTTTGGAACATTTTGTCAGCAGCCGAGTCCAAAATTCAGCTATTCCCCATCTCAGCCCAGAAAGCAGGTAGAACAAGTTTTGTGGTGCCTTTCAGCTGCCTACCGGGGTAGTGTAAAAACTACCAACAGAACTCGTTTCTGGCACCTTCCCCGGTGGAGTTGTGCATGGGGTGTGTTTGGAACATTTTGTCAGCAGCCGAGTCCAAAATTCAGCTATTCCCCATCTCAGCCCAGAAAGCAGGTAGAACAAGTTTTGTGGTGCCTTTCTCTTGCCTACCGGGGTAGTGTAAAAACTACCAACAGAACTCGTTTCTGGCACCTTCCCCGGTGGAGTTGTGCATGGGGTGTGTTTGGAACATTTTGTCACCAGCCGAGTCCAAAATTCAGCGATTCCCCATCTCAGCCCAGAAAGCAGGTAGAACAAGTTTTGTGGTGCCTTTCAGCTGCCTACCGGGGTAGTGTAAAAACTACCAACAGAACTCGTTTCTGGCACCTTCCCCGGTGGAGTTGTGCATGGGGTGTGTTTGGAACATTTTGTCACCAGCCGAGTCCAAAATTCAGCGATTCCCCATCTCAGCCCAGAAAGCAGGTAGAACAAGTTTTGTGGTGCCTTTCAGCTGCCTACCGGGGTAGTGTAAAAACTACCAACAGAACTCGTTTCTGGCACCTTCCCCGGTGGAGTTGTGCATGGGGTGTGTTTGGAACATTTTGTCACCAGCCGAGTCCAAAATTCAGCGATTCCCCATCTCAGCCCAGAAAGCAGGTAGAACAAGTTTTGTGGTGCCTTTCAGCTGCCTACCGGGGTAGTGTAAAAACTACCAACAGAACTCGTTTCTGGCACCTTCCCCGGTGGAGTTGTGCATGGGGTGTGTTTGGAACATTTTGTCACCAGCCGAGTCCAAAATTCAGCCGTTCCCCATCTCAGCCCAGAAAGCAGGTAGAACAAGTTTTGTGGTGCCTTTCAGCTGCCTACCGGGGTAGTGTAAAAACTACCAACAGAACTCGTTTCTGGCACCTTCCCCGGTGGAGTTGTGCATGGGGTGTGTTTGGAACATTTTGTCACCAGCCGAGTCCAAAATTCAGCGATTCCCCATCTCAGCCCAGAAAGCAGGTAGAACAAGTTTTGTGGTGCCTTTCTCTTGCCTACCGGGGTAGTGTAAAAACTACCAACAGAACTCGTTTCTGGCACCTTCCCCGGTGGAGTTGTGCATGGGGTGTGTTTGGAACATTTTGTCACCAGCCGAGTCCAAAATTCAGCGATTCCCCATCTCAGCCCAGAAAGCAGGTAGAACAAGTTTTGTGGTGCCTTTCTCTTGCCTATCGGGGTAGTGTAAAAACTACCAACAGAACTCGTTTCTGGCACCTTCCCCGGTGGAGTTGTGCATGGGGTGTGTTTGGAACATTTTGTCAGCAGCCGAGTCCAAAATCCAGCCATTCCCCATCTCAGCCCAGAAAGCAGGTAGAACAAGTTTTGTGGTGCCTTTCTCTTGCCTACCGGGGTAGTGTAAAAACTACCAACAGAACTCGTTTCTGGCACCTTCCCCGGTGGAGTTGTGCATGGGGTGTGTTTGGAACATTTTGTCACCAGCCGAGTCCAAAATTCAGCGATTCCCCATCTCAGCCCAGAAAGCAGGTAGAACAAGTTTTGTGGTGCCTTTCAGCTGCCTACCGGGGTAGTGTAAAAACTACCAACAGAACTCGTTTCTGGCACCTTCCCCGGTGGAGTTGTGCATGGGGTGTGTTTGGAACATTTTGTCAGCAGCCGAGTCCAAAATTCAGCGATTCCCCATCTCAGCCCAGAAAGCAGGTAGAACAAGTTTTGTGGTGCCTTTCAGCTGCCTACCGGGGTAGTGTAAAAACTACCAACAGAACTCGTTTCTGGCACCTTCCCCGGTGGAGTTGTGCATGGGGTGTGTTTGGAACATTTTGTCACCAGCCGAGTCCAAAATTCAGCGATTCCCCATCTCAGCCCAGAAAGCAGGTAGAACAAGTTTTGTGGTGCCTTTCTCTTGCCTACCGGGGTAGTGTAAAAACTACCAACAGAACTCGTTTCTGGCACCTTCCCCGGTGGAGTTGTGCATGGGGTGTGTTTGGAACATTTTGTCACCAGCCGAGTCCAAAACTCAGCGATTCCCCATCTCAGCCCAGAAAGCAGGTAGAACAAGTTTTGTGGTGCCTTTCAGCTGCCTACCGGGGTAGTGTAAAAACTACCAACAGAACTCGTTTCTGGCACCTTCCCCGGTGGAGTTGTGCATGGGGTGTGTTTGGAACATTTTGTCAGCAGCCGAGTCCAAAATCCAGCCATTCCCCATCTCAGCCCAGAAAGCAGGTAGAACAAGTTTTGTGGTGCCTTTCTCTTGCCTACCGGGGTAGTGTAAAAACTACCAACAGAACTCGTTTCTGGCACCTTCCCCGGTGGAGTTGTGCATGGGGTGTGTTTGGAACATTTTGTCACCAGCCGAGTCCAAAATTCAGCGATTCCCCATCTCAGCCCAGAAAGCAGGTAGAACAAGTTTTGTGGTGCCTTTCAGCTGCCTACCGGGGTAGTGTAAAAACTACCAACAGAACTCGTTTCTGGCACCTTCCCCGGTGGAGTTGTGCATGGGGTGTGTTTGGAACATTTTGTCACCAGCCGAGTCCAAAATTCAGCGATTCCCCATCTCAGCCCAGAAAGCAGGTAGAACAAGTTTTGTGGTGCCTTTCTCTTGCCTACCGGGGTAGTGTAAAAACTACCAACAGAACTCGTTTCTGGCACCTTCCCCGGTGGAGTTGTGCATGGGGTGTGTTTGGAACATTTTGTCACCAGCCGAGTCCAAAATTCAGCGATTCCCCATCTCAGCCCAGAAAGCAGGTAGAACAAGTTTTGTGGTGCCTTTCTCTTGCCTACTGGGGTAGTGTAAAAACTACCAACAGAACTCGTTTCTGGCACCTTCCCCGGTGGAGTTGTGCATGGGGTGTGTTTGGAACATTTTGTCAGCAGCCGAGTCCAAAATTCAGCGATTCCCCATCTCAGCCCAGAAAGCAGGTAGAACAAGTTTTGTGGTGCCTTTCAGCTGCCTACCGGGGTAGTGTAAAAACTACCAACAGAACTCGTTTCTGGCACCTTCCCCGGTGGAGTTGTGCATGGGGTGTGTTTGGAACATTTTGTCACCAGCCGAGTCCAAAAGTCAGCGATTCCCCATCTCAGCCCAGAAAGCAGGTAGAACAAGTTTTGTGGTGCCTTTCAGCTGCCTACCGGGGTAGTGTAAAAACTACCAACAGAACTCGTTTCTGGCACCTTCCCCGGTGGAGTTGTGCATGGGGTGTGTTTGGAACATTTTGTCAGCAGCCGAGTCCAAAATTCAGCGATTCCCCATCTCAGCCCAGAAAGCAGGTAGAACAAGTTTTGTGGTGCCTTTCAGCTGCCTACCGGGGTACTGTAAAAACTACCAACAGAACTCGTTTCTGGCACCTTCCCCGGTGGAGTTGTGCATGGGGTGTGTTTGGAACATTTTGTCACCAGCCGAGTCCAAAATTCAGCGATTCCCCATCTCAGCCCAGAAAGCAGGTAGAACAAGTTTTGTGGTGCCTTTCTCTTGCCTACTGGGGTAGTGTAAAAACTACCAACAGAACTCGTTTCTGGCACCTTCCCCGGTGGAGTTGTGCATGGGGTGTGTTTGGAACATTTTGTCACCAGCCGAGTCCAAAACTCAGCGATTCCCCATCTCAGCCCAGAAAGCAGGTAGAACAAGTTTTGTGGTGCCTTTCAGCTGCCTACCGGGGTAGTGTAAAAACTACCAACAGAACTCGTTTCTGGCACCTTCCCCGGTGGAGTTGTGCATGGGGTGTGTTTGGAACATTTTGTCACCAGCCGAGTCCAAAATTCAGCGATTCCCCATCTCAGCCCAGAAAGCAGGTAGAACAAGTTTTGTGGTGCCTTTCAGCTGCCTACCGGGGTAGTGTAAAAACTACCAACAGAACTCGTTTCTGGCACCTTCCCCGGTGGAGTTGTGCATGGGGTGTGTTTGGAACATTTTGTCACCAGCCGAGTCCAAAATTCAGCGATTCCCCATCTCAGCCCAGAAAGCAGGTAGAACAAGTTTTGTGGTGCCTTTCAGCTGCCTACCGGGGTAGTGTAAAAACTACCAACAGAACTCGTTTCTGGCACCTTCCCCGGTGGAGTTGTGCATGGGGTGTGTTTGGAACATTTTGTCACCAGCCGAGTCCAAAATTCAGCGATTCCCCATCTCAGCCCAGAAAGCAGGTAGAACAAGTTTTGTGGTGCCTTTCTCTTGCCTACTGGGGTAGTGTAAAAAACTACCAACAGAACTCGTTTCTGGCACCTTCCCCGGTGGAGTTGTGCATGGGGTGTGTTTGGAACATTTTGTCACCAGCCGAGTCCAAAATTCAGCGATTCCCCATCTCAGCCCAGAAAGCAGGTAGAACAAGTTTTGTGGTGCCTTTCAGCTGCCTACTGGGGTAGTGTAAAAAACTACCAACAGAACTCGTTTCTGGCACCTTCCCCGGTGGAGTTGTGCATGGGGTGTGTTTGGAACATTTTGTCACCAGCCGAGTCCAAAATTCAGCCGTTCCCCATCTCAGCCCAGAAAGCAGGTAGAACAAGTTTTGTGGTGCCTTTCAGCTGCCTACCGGGGTAGTGTAAAAACTACCAACAGAACTCGTTTCTGGCACCTTCCCCGGTGGAGTTGTGCATGGGGTGTGTTTGGAACATTTTGTCAGCAGCCGAGTCCAAAATTCAGCTATTCCCCATCTCAGCCCAGAAAGCAGGTAGAACAAGTTTTGTGGTGCCTTTCAGCTGCCTACCGGGGTAGTGTAAAAACTACCAACAGAACTCGTTTCTGGCACCTTCCCCGGTGGAGTTGTGCATGGGGTGTGTTTGGAACATTTTGTCAGCAGCCGAGTCCAAAATTCAGCTGTTCCCCATCTCAGCCCAGAAAGCAGGTAGAACAAGTTTTGTGGTGCCTTTCAGCTGCCTACCGGGGTAGTGTAAAAACTACCAACAGAACTCGTTTCTGGCACCTTCCCCGGTGGAGTTGTGCATGGGGTGTGTTTGGAACATTTTGTCACCAGCCGAGTCCAAAATTCAGCGATTCCCCATCTCAGCCCAGAAAGCAGGTAGAACAAGTTTTGTGGTGCCTTTCAGCTGCCTACCGGGGTAGTGTAAAAACTACCAACAGAACTCGTTTCTGGCACCTTCCCCGGTGGAGTTGTGCATGGGGTGTGTTTGGAACATTTTGTCACCAGCCGAGTCCAAAATCCAGCGATTCCCCATCTCAGCCCAGAAAGCAGGTAGAACAAGTTTTGTGGTGCCTTTCTCTTGCCTACCGGGGTAGTGTAAAAACTACCAACAGAACTCGTTTCTGGCACCTTCCCCGGTGGAGTTGTGCATGGGGTGTGTTTGGAACATTTTGTCAGCAGCCGAGTCCAAAATTCAGCGATTCTCCATCTCAGCCCAGAAAGCAGGTAGAACAACTTTTGTGGTGCCTTTCTCTTGCCTACCGGGGTAGTGTAAAAACTACCAACAGAACTCGTTTCTGGCACCTTCCCCGGTGGAGTTGTGCATGGGGTGTGTTTGGAACATTTTGTCACCAGCCGAGTCCAAAATTCAGCGATTCCCCATCTCAGCCCAGAAAGCAGGTAGAACAAGTTTTGTGGTGCCTTTCAGCTGCCTACCGGGGTAGTGTAAAAACTACCAACAGAACTCGTTTCTGGCACCTTCCCCGGTGGAGTTGTGCATGGGGTGTGTTTGGAACATTTTGTCAGCAGCCGAGTCCAAAATTCAGCTATTCCCCATCTCAGCCCAGAAAGCAGGTAGAACAAGTTTTGTGGTGCCTTTCTCTTGCCTACCGGGGTAGTGTAAAAACTACCAACAGAACTCGTTTCTGGCACCTTCCCCGGTGGAGTTGTGCATGGGGTGTGTTTGGAACATTTTGTCACCAGCCGAGTCCAAAATTCAGCGATTCCCCATCTCAGCCCAGAAAGCAGGTAGAACAAGTTTTGTGGTGCCTTTCAGCTGCCTACCGGGGTAGTGTAAAAACTACCAACAGAACTCGTTTCTGGCACCTTCCCCGGTGGAGTTGTGCATGGGGTGTGTTTGGAACATTTTGTCACCAGCCGAGTCCAAAATTCAGCGATTCCCCATCTCAGCCCAGAAAGCAGGTAGAACAAGTTTTGTGGTGCCTTTCTCTTGCCTACCGGGGTAGTGTAAAAACTACCAACAGAACTCGTTTCTGGCACCTTCCCCGGTGGAGTTGTGCATGGGGTGTGTTTGGAACATTTTGTCACCAGCCGAGTCCAAAATTCAGCGATTCCCCATCTCAGCCCAGAAAGCAGGTAGAACAAGTTTTGTGGTGCCTTTCAGCTGCCTACCGGGGTAGTGTAAAAACTACCAACAGAACTCGTTTCTGGCACCTTCCCCGGTGGAGTTGTGCATGGGGTGTGTTTGGAACATTTTGTCACCAGCCGAGTCCAAAATTCAGCCGTTCCCCATCTCAGCCCAGAAAGCAGGTACAACAAGTTTTGTGGTGCCTTTCAGCTGCCTACCGGGGTAGTGTAAAAACTACCAACAGAACTCGTTTCTGGCACCTTCCCCGGTGGAGTTGTGCATGGGGTGTGTTTGGAACATTTTGTCACCAGCCGAGTCCAAAATTCAGCGATTCCCCATCTCAGCCCAGAAAGCAGGTAGAACAAGTTTTGTGGTGCCTTTCTCTTGCCTACCGGGGTAGTGTAAAAACTACCAACAGAACTCGTTTCTGGCACCTTCCCCGGTGGAGTTGTGCATGGGGTGTGTTTGGAACATTTTGTCAGCAGCCGAGTCCAAAATTCAGCGATTCCCCATCTCAGCCCAGAAAGCAGGTAGAACAAGTTTTGTGGTGCCTTTCAGCTGCCTACCGGGGTAGTGTAAAAACTACCAACAGAACTCGTTTCTGGCACCTTCCCCGGTGGAGTTGTGCATGGGGTGTGTTTGGAACATTTTGTCACCAGCCGAGTCAAATTCAGCGATTCCCCATCTCAGCCCAGAAAGCAGGTAGTAACAAGTTTTGTGGTGCCTTTCTCTTGCCTACCGGG
Organism: Falco cherrug; assembly: GCF_023634085.1. Lineage (NCBI taxonomy): Eukaryota > Metazoa > Chordata > Aves > Falconiformes > Falconidae > Falco > Falco cherrug. The sequence goes on along the minus strand of NW_026599416.1, from coordinate 42,257 downwards.
GTAGTGTAAAAACTACCAACAGAACTCGTTTCTGGCACCTTCCCCGGTGGAGTTGTGCATGGGGTGTGTTTGGAACATTTTGTCACCAGCCGAGTCCAAAATTCAGACGATTCCCCATCTCAGCCCAGAAAGCAGGTAGAACAAGTTTTGTGGTGCCTTTCTCTTGCCTACTGGGGTAGTGTAAAAACTACCAACAGAACTCGTTTCTGGCACCTTCCCCGGTGGAGTTGTGCATGGGGTGTGTTTGGAACATTTTGTCACCAGCCGAGTCCAAAATTCAGCGATTCCCCATCTCAGCCCAGAAAGCAGGTAGAACAAGTTTTGTGGTGCCTTTCTCTTGCCTACCGGGGTAGTGTAAAAACTACCAAGAGAACTCCTTTCTGGCACCTTCCCCGTGGAGTTGTGCATGGGGTGTGTTTGGAACATTTTGTCACCAGCCGAGTCCAAAATTCAGCGATTCCCCATCTCAGCCCAGAAAGCAGGTAGAACAAGTTTTTTGGTGCCTTTCAGCTGGCCTACCGGGGTAGTGTAAAAACTACCAACAGAACTCGTTTCTGGCACCTTCCCCGGTGGAGTTGTGCATGGGGTGTGTTTGGAACATTTTGTCAGCAGCCGAGTCCAAAATTCAGCGATTCCCCATCTCAGCCCAGAAAGCAGGTAGAACAAGTTTTGTGGTGCCTTTCAGCTGCCTACCGGGGTAGTGTAAAAACTACCAACAGAACTCGTTTCTGGCACCTTCCCCGGTGGAGTTGTGCATGGGGTGTGTTTGGAACATTTTGTCACAGCCGAGTCCAAAATTCAGCGATTCCCCATCTCAGCCCAGAAAGCAGGTAGAACAAGTTTTGTGGTGCCTTTCAGCTGCCTACCGGGGTAGTGTAAAAAACTACCAACAGAACTCGTTTCTGGCACCTTCCCCGGTGGAGTTGTGCATGGGGTGTGTTTGGAACATTTTGTCACCAGCCGAGTCCAAAATTCAGCGATTCCCCATCTCAGCCCAGAAAGCAGGTAGAACAAGTTTTGTGGTGCCTTTCAGCTGCCTACCGGGGTAGTGTAAAAACTACCAACAGAACTCGTTTCTGGCACCTTCCCCGGTGGAGTTGTGCATGGGGTGTGTTTGGAACATTTTGTCAGCAGCCGAGTCCAAAATTCAGCGATTCCCCATCTCAGCCCAGAAAGCAGGTAGAACAAGTTTTGTGGTGCCTTTCAGCTGCCTACCGGGGTAGTGTAAAAACTACCAACAGAACTCGTTTCTGGCACCTTCCCCGGTGGAGTTGTGCATGGGGTGTGTTTGGAACATTTTGTCACCAGCCGAGTCCAAAATTCAGCGATTCCCCATCTCAGCCCAGAAAGCAGGTAGAACAAGTTTTGTGGTGCCTTTCAGCTGCCTACTGGGGTAGTGTAAAAACTACCAACAGAACTCGTTTCTGGCACCTTCCCCGGTGGAGTTGTGCATGGGGTGTGTTTGGAACATTTTGTCACCAGCCGAGTCCAAAATTCAGCGATTCCCCATCTCAGCCCAGAAAGCAGGTAGAACAAGTTTTGTGGTGCCTTTCCGCTGCCTACCGGGGTAGTGTAAAAACTACCAACAGAACTCGTTTCTGGCACCTTCCCCGGTGGAGTTGTGCATGGGGTGTGTTTGGAACATTTTGTCACCAGCCGAGTCCAAAATTCAGCGATTCCCCATCTCAGCCCAGAAAGCAGGTAGAACAAGTTTTGTGGTGCCTTTCAGCTGCCTACCGGGGTAGTGTAAAAACTACCAACAGAACTCGTTTCTGACACCTTCCCCGGTGGAGTTGTGCATGGGGTGTGTTTGGAACATTTTGTCACCAGCCGAGTCCAAAATTCAGCGATTCCCCATCTCAGCCCAGAAAGCAGGTAGAACAAGTTTTGTGGTGCCTTTCTCTTGCCTATCGGGGTAGTGTAAAAACTACCAACAGAACTCGTTTCTGGCACCTTCCCCGGTGGAGTTGTGCATGGGGTGTGTTTGGAACATTTTGTCACCAGCCGAGTCCAAAATTCAGCGATTCCCCATCTCAGCCCAGAAAGCAGGTAGAACAAGTTTTGTGGTGCCTTTCAGCTGCCTACCGGGGTAGTGTAAAAACTACCAACAGAACTCGTTTCTGGCACCTTCCCCGGTGGAGTTGTGCATGGGGTGTGTTTGGAACATTTTGTCACCAGCCGAGTCCAAAATTCAGCGATTCTCCATCTCAGCCCGGAAAGCAGGTAGAACAAGTTTTGTGGTGCCTTTCAGCTGCCTACCGGGGTAGTGTAAAAACTACCAACAGAACTCGTTTCTGGCACCTTCCCCGGTGGAGTTGTGCATGGGGTGTGTTTGGAACATTTTGTCACCAGCCGAGTCCAAAATTCAGCGATTCCCCATCTCAGCCCAGAAAGCAGGTAGAACAAGTTTTGTGGTGCCTTTCAGCTGCCTACCGGGGTAGTGTAAAAACTACCAACAGAACTCGTTTCTGGCACCTTCCCCGGTGGAGTTGTGCATGGGGTGTGTTTGGAACATTTTGTCACCAGCCGAGTCCAAAATTCAGCTGTTCCCCATCTCAGCCCAGAAAGCAGGTAGAACAAGTTTTGTGGTGCCTTTCAGCTGCCTACCGGGGTAGTGTAAAAACTACCAACGGAACTCGTTTCTGGCACCTTCCCCGGTGGAGTTGTGCATGGGGTGTGTTTGGAACATTTTGTCACCAGCCGAGTCCAAAATTCAGCGATTCCCCATCTCAGCCCAGAAAGCAGGTAGAACAAGTTTTGTGGTGCCTTTCAGCTGCCTACCGGGGTAGTGTAAAAACTACCAACAGAACTCGTTTCTGGCACCTTCCCCGGTGGAGTTGTGCATGGGGTGTGTTTGGAACATTTTTGTCACCAGCCGAGTCCAAAATTCAGCGATTCTCCATCTCAGCCCAGAAAGCAGGTAGAACAAGTTTTGTGGTGCCTTTCAGCTGCCTACCGGGGTAGTGTAAAAACTACCAACAGAACTCGTTTCTGGCACCTTCCCCGGTGGAGTTGTGCATGGGGTGTGTTTGGAACATTTTGTCACCAGCCGAGTCCAAAATTCAGCGATTCCCCATCTCAGCCCAGAAAGCAGGTAGAACAAGTTTTGTGGTGCCTTTCAGCTGCCTACCGGGGTAGTGTAAAAACTACCAACAGAACTCGTTTCTGGCACCTTCCCCGGTGGAGTTGTGCATGGGGTGTGTTTGGAACATTTTGTCACCAGCCGAGTCCAAAATTCAGCCGTTCCCCATCTCAGCCCAGAAAGCAGGTAGAACAAGTTTTGTGGTGCCTTTCAGCTGCCTACTGGGGTAGTGTAAAAACTACCAACAGAACTCGTTTCTGGCACCTTCCCCGGTGGAGTTGTGCATGGGGTGTGTTTGGAACATTTTGTCACCAGCCGAGTCCAAAATTCAGCGATTCCCCATCTCAGCCCAGAAAGCAGGTAGAACAAGTTTTGTGGTGCCTTTCAGCTGCCTACCGGGGTAGTGTAAAAACTACCAACAGAACTCCTTTCTGGCACCTTCCCCGGTGGAGTTGTGCATGGGGTGTGTTTGGAACATTTTGTCACCAGCCGAGTCCAAAATTCAGCGATTCCCCATCTCAGCCCAGAAAGCAGGTAGAACAAGTTTTGTGGTGCCTTTCTCTTGCCTACCGGGGTAGTGTAAAAACTACCAACAGAACTCGTTTCTGGCACCTTCCCCGGTGGAGTTGTGCATGGGGTGTGTTTGGAACATTTTGTCACCAGCCGAGTCCAAAATTCAGCGATTCTCCATCTCAGCCCAGAAAGCAGGTAGAACAAGTTTTGTGGTGCCTTTCAGCTGCCTACCGGGGTAGTGTAAAAACTACCAACAGAACTCGTTTCTGGCACCTTCCCCGGTGGAGTTGTGCATGGGGTGTGTTTGGAACATTTTGTCACCAGCCGAGTCCAAAATTCAGCGATTCCCCATCTCAGCCCAGAAAGCAGGTAGAACAAGTTTTGTGGTGCCTTTCAGCTGCCTACCGGGGTAGTGTAAAAACTACCAACAGAACTCGTTTCTGGCACCTTCCCCGGTGGAGTTGTGCATGGGGTGTGTTTGGAACATTTTGTCACCAGCCGAGTCCAAAATTCAGCGATTCCCCATCTCAGCCCAGAAAGCAGGTAGAACAAGTTTTGTGGTGCCTTTCAGCTGCCTACCGGGGTAGTGTAAAAACTACCAACAGAACTCGTTTCTGGCACCTTCCCCGGTGGAGTTGTGCATGGGGTGTGTTTGGAACATTTTGTTACCAGCCGAGTCCAAAATTCAGCCGTTCCCCATCTCAGCCCAGAAAGCAGGTAGAACAAGTTTTGTGGTGCCTTTCAGCTGCCTACTGGGGTAGTGTAAAAACTACCAACAGAACTCGTTTCTGGCACCTTCCCCGGTGGAGGTGTGCATGGGGTGTGTTTGGAACATTTTGTCACCAGCCGAGTCCAAAATTCAGCGATTCCCCATCTCAGCCCAGAAAGCAGGTAGAACAAGTTTTGTGGTGCCTTTCAGCTGCCTACCGGGGTAGTGTAAAAACTACCAACAGAACTCGTTTCTGGCACCTTCCCCGGTGGAGTTGTGCATGGGGTGTGTTTGGAACATTTTGTCACCAGCCGAGTCCAAAATTCAGCGATTCCCCATCTCAGCCCAGAAAGCAGGTAAAACAAGTTTTGTGGTGCCTTTCAGCTGCCTACCGGGGTAGTGTAAAAACTACCAACAGAACTCGTTTCTGGCACCTTCCCCGGTGGAGTTGTGCATGGGGTGTGTTTGGAACATTTTGTCACCAGCCGAGTCCAAAATTCAGCCGTTCCCCATCTCAGCCCAGAAAGCAGGTAGAACAAGTTTTGTGGTGCCTTTCAGCTGCCTACTGGGGTAGTGTAAAAACTACCAACAGAACTCGTTTCTGGCACCTTCCCCGGTGGAGTTGTGCATGGGGTGTGTTTGGAACATTTTGTCACCAGCCGAGTCCAAAATTCAGCGATTCCCCATCTCAGCCCAGAAAGCAGGTAGAACAAGTTTTGTGGTGCCTTTCAGCTGCTTACCGGGGTAGTGTAAAAACTACCAACAGAACTCGTTTCTGGCACCTTCCCCGGTGGAGTTGTGCATGGGGTGTGTTTGGAACATTTTGTCACCAGCCGAGTCCAAAATTCAGCGATTCCCCATCTCAGCCCAGAAAGCAGGTAGAACAAGTTTTGTGGTGCCTTTCAGCTGCCTACCGGGGTAGTGTAAAAACTACCAAGAGAACTCCTTTCTGGCACCTTCCCCGGTGGAGTTGTGCATGGGGTGTGTTTGGAACATTTTGTCACCAGCCGAGTCCAAAATTCAGCGATTCCCCATCTCAGCCCAGAAAGCAGGTAGAACAAGTTTTGTGGTGCCTTTCAGCTGCCTACCGGGGTAGTGTAAAAACTACCAACAGAACTCGTTTCTGGCACCTTCCCCGGTGGAGTTGTGCATGGGGTGTGTTTGGAACATTTTGTCACCAGCCGAGTCCAAAATTCAGCGATTCCCCATCTCAGCCCAGAAAGCAGGTAGAACAAGTTTTGTGGTGCCTTTCTCTTGCCTACCGGGGTAGTGTAAAAACTACCAACAGAACTCGTTTCTGGCACCTTCCCCGGTGGAGTTGTGCATGGGGTGTGTTTGGAACATTTTGTCACCAGCCGAGTCCAAAATTCAGCGATTCCCCATCTCAGCCCAGAAAGCAGGTAGAACAAGTTTTGTGGTGCCTTTCAGCTGCCTACCGGGGTAGTGTAAAAACTACCAACAGAACTCGTTTCTGGCACCTTCCCCGGTGGAGTTGTGCATGGGGTGTGTTTGGAACATTTTGTCACCAGCCGAGTCCAAAATTCAGCGATTCTCCATCTCAGCCCGGAAAGCAGGTAGAACAAGTTTTGTGGTGCCTTTCAGCTGCCTACCGGGGTAGTGTAAAAACTACCAACAGAACTCGTTTCTGGCACCTTCCCCGGTGGAGTTGTGCATGGGGTGTGTTTGGAACATTTTGTCACCAGCCGAGTCCAAAATTCAGCGATTCCCCATCTCAGCCCAGAAAGCAGGTAGAACAAGTTTTGTGGTGCCTTTCAGCTGCCTACCGGGGTAGTGTAAAAACTACCAACAGAACTCGTTTCTGGCACCTTCCCCGGTGGAGTTGTGCATGGGGTGTGTTTGGAACATTTTGTCACCAGCCGAGTCCAAAATTCAGCTGTTCCCCATCTCAGCCCAGAAAGCAGGTAGAACAAGTTTTGTGGTGCCTTTCAGCTGCCTACCGGGGTAGTGTAAAAACTACCAACAGAACTCGTTTCTGGCACCTTCCTCGGTGGAGTTGTGCATGGGGTGTGTTTGGAACATTTTGTCACCAGCCGAGTCCAAAATTCAGCGATTCCCCATCTCAGCCCAGAAAGCAGGTAGAACAAGTTTTGTGGTGCCTTTCAGCTGCCTACCGGGGTAGTGTAAAAACTACCAACAGAACTCGTTTCTGGCACCTTCCCCGGTGGAGTTGTGCATGGGGTGTGTTTGGAACATTTTGTCACCAGCCGAGTCCAAAATTCAGCCGTTCCCCATCTCAGCCCAGAAAGCAGGTAGAACAAGTTTTGTGGTGCCTTTCAGCTGCCTACCGGGGTAGTGTAAAAACTACCAACAGAACTCGTTTCTGGCACCTTCCCCGGTGGAGTTGTGCATGGGGTGTGTTTGGAACATTTTGTCAGCAGCCGAGTCCAAAATTCAGCGATTCCCCATCTCAGCCCAGAAAGCAGGTAGAACAAGTTTTGTGGTGCCTTTCAGCTGCCTACCGGGGTAGTGTAAAAACTACCAACAGAACTCATTTCTGGCACCTTCCCCGGTGGAGGTGTGCATGGGGTGTGTTTGGAACATTTTGTCACCAGCCGAGTCCAAAATTCAGCTATTCCCCATCTCAGCCCAGAAAGCAGGTACAACAAGTTTTGTGGTGCCTTTCAGCTGCCTACCGGGGTAGTGTAAAAACTACCAACAGAACTCGTTTCTGGCACCTTCCCCGGTGGAGTTGTGCATGGGGTGTGTTTGGAACATTTTGTCACCAGCCGAGTCCAAAATTCAGCCGTTCCCCATCTCAGCCCAGAAAGCAGGTAGAACAAGTTTTGTGGTGCCTTTCAGCTGCCTACCGGGGTAGTGTAAAAACTACCAACAGAACTCGTTTCTGGCACCTTCCCCGGTGGAGTTGTGCATGGGGTGTGTTTGGAACATTTTGTCACCAGCCGAGTCCAAAATTCAGCGATTCCCCATCTCAGCCCAGAAAGCAGGTAGAACAAGTTTTGTGGTGCCTTTCTCTTGCCTACCGGGGTAGTGTAAAAACTACCAAGAGAACTCCTTTCTGGCACCTTCCCCGGTGGAGTTGTGCATGGGGTGTGTTTGGAACATTTTGTCACCAGCCGAGTCCAAAATTCAGCGATTCCCCATCTCAGCCCAGAAAGCAGGTAGAACAAGTTTTGTGGTGCCTTTCTCTTGCCTACCGGGGTAGTGTAAAAACTACCAACAGAACTCGTTTCTGGCACCTTCCCCGGTGGAGTTGTGCATGGGGTGTGTTTGGAACATTTTGTCAGCAGCCGAGTCCAAAATTCAGCGATTCCCCATCTCAGCCCAGAAAGCAGGTAGAACAAGTTTTGTGGTGCCTTTCAGCTGCCTACCGGGGTAGTGTAAAAACTACCAACAGAACTCGTTTCTGGCACCTTCCCTGGTGGAGTTGTGCATGGGGTGTGTTTGGAACATTTTGTCACCAGCCGAGTCCAAAATTCAGCGATTCCCCATCTCAGCCCAGAAAGCAGGTAGAACAAGTTTTGTGGTGCCTTTCAGCTGCCTACCGGGGTAGTGTAAAAACTACCAACAGAACTCGTTTCTGGCACCTTCCCCGGTGGAGTTGTGCATGGGGTGTGTTTGGAACATTTTGTTACCAGCCGAGTCCAAAATTCAGCCGTTCCCCATCTCAGCCCAGAAAGCAGGTAGAACAAGTTTTGTGGTGCCTTTCAGCTGCCTACCGGGGTAGTGTAAAAACTACCAACAGAACTCGTTTCTGGCACCTTCCCCGGTGGAGGTGTGCATGGGGTGTGTTTGGAACATTTTGTCACCAGCCGAGTCCAAAATTCAGCGATTCCCCATCTCAGCCCAGAAAGCAGGTAGAACAAGTTTTGTGGTGCCTTTCAGCTGCCTACCGGGGTAGTGTAAAAACTACCAACAGAACTCGTTTCTGGCACCTTCCCCGGTGGAGTTGTGCATGGGGTGTGTTTGGAACATTTTGTCACCAGCCGAGTCCAAAATTCAGCGATTCCCCATCTCAGCCCAGAAAGCAGGTAAAACAAGTTTTGTGGTGCCTTTCAGCTGCCTACCGGGGTAGTGTAAAAACTACCAACAGAACTCGTTTCTGGCACCTTCCCCGGTGGAGTTGTGCATGGGGTGTGTTTGGAACATTTTGTCACCAGCCGAGTCCAAAATTCAGCTGTTCCCCATCTCAGCCCAGAAAGCAGGTAGAACAAGTTTTGTGGTGCCTTTCAGCTGCCTACCGGGGTAGTGTAAAAACTACCAACAGAACTCGTTTCTGGCACCTTCCTCGGTGGAGTTGTGCATGGGGTGTGTTTGGAACATTTTGTCACCAGCCGAGTCCAAAATTCAGCGATTCCCCATCTCAGCCCAGAAAGCAGGTAGAACAAGTTTTGTGGTGCCTTTCAGCTGCCTACCGGGGTAGTGTAAAAACTACCAACAGAACTCGTTTCTGGCACCTTCCCCGGTGGAGTTGTGCATGGGGTGTGTTTGGAACATTTTGTCACCAGCCGAGTCCAAAATTCAGCCGTTCCCCATCTCAGCCCAGAAAGCAGGTAGAACAAGTTTTGTGGTGCCTTTCAGCTGCCTACCGGGGTAGTGTAAAAACTACCAACAGAACTCGTTTCTGGCACCTTCCCCGGTGGAGTTGTGCATGGGGTGTGTTTGGAACATTTTGTCAGCAGCCGAGTCCAAAATTCAGCGATTCCCCATCTCAGCCCAGAAAGCAGGTAGAACAAGTTTTGTGGTGCCTTTCAGCTGCCTACCGGGGTAGTGTAAAAACTACCAACAGAACTCATTTCTGGCACCTTCCCCGGTGGAGGTGTGCATGGGGTGTGTTTGGAACATTTTGTCACCAGCCGAGTCCAAAATTCAGCTATTCCCCATCTCAGCCCAGAAAGCAGGTACAACAAGTTTTGTGGTGCCTTTCAGCTGCCTACCGGGGTAGTGTAAAAACTACCAACAGAACTCGTTTCTGGCACCTTCCCCGGTGGAGTTGTGCATGGGGTGTGTTTGGAACATTTTGTCACCAGCCGAGTCCAAAATTCAGCCGTTCCCCATCTCAGCCCAGAAAGCAGGTAGAACAAGTTTTGTGGTGCCTTTCAGCTGCCTACCGGGGTAGTGTAAAAACTACCAACAGAACTCGTTTCTGGCACCTTCCCCGGTGGAGTTGTGCATGGGGTGTGTTTGGAACATTTTGTCACCAGCCGAGTCCAAAATTCAGCGATTCCCCATCTCAGCCCAGAAAGCAGGTAGAACAAGTTTTGTGGTGCCTTTCTCTTGCCTACCGGGGTAGTGTAAAAACTACCAAGAGAACTCCTTTCTGGCACCTTCCCCGGTGGAGTTGTGCATGGGGTGTGTTTGGAACATTTTGTCACCAGCCGAGTCCAAAATTCAGCGATTCCCCATCTCAGCCCAGAAAGCAGGTAGAACAAGTTTTGTGGTGCCTTTCTCTTGCCTACCGGGGTAGTGTAAAAACTACCAACAGAACTCGTTTCTGGCACCTTCCCCGGTGGAGTTGTGCATGGGGTGTGTTTGGAACATTTTGTCAGCAGCCGAGTCCAAAATTCAGCGATTCCCCATCTCAGCCCAGAAAGCAGGTAGAACAAGTTTTGTGGTGCCTTTCAGCTGCCTACCGGGTAGTGTAAAAACTACCAACAGAACTCGTTTCTGGCACCTTCCCTGGTGGAGTTGTGCATGGGGTGTGTTTGGAACATTTTGTCACCAGCCGAGTCCAAAATTCAGCGATTCCCCATCTCAGCCCAGAAAGCAGGTAGAACAAGTTTTGTGGTGCCTTTCAGCTGCCTACCGGGGTAGTGTAAAAACTACCAACAGAACTCGTTTCTGGCACCTTCCCCGGTGGAGTTGTGCATGGGGTGTGTTTGGAACATTTTGTTACCAGCCGAGTCCAAAATTCAGCCGTTCCCCATCTCAGCCCAGAAAGCAGGTAGAACAAGTTTTGTGGTGCCTTTCAGCTGCCTACCGGGGTAGTGTAAAAACTACCAACAGAACTCGTTTCTGGCACCTTCCCCGGTGGAGGTGTGCATGGGGTGTGTTTGGAACATTTTGTCACCAGCCGAGTCCAAAATTCAGCGATTCCCCATCTCAGCCCAGAAAGCAGGTAGAACAAGTTTTGTGGTGCCTTTCAGCTGCCTACCGGGGTAGTGTAAAAACTACCAACAGAACTCGTTTCTGGCACCTTCCCCGGTGGAGTTGTGCATGGGGTGTGTTTGGAACATTTTGTCACCAGCCGAGTCCAAAATTCAGCGATTCCCCATCTCAGCCCAGAAAGCAGGTAAAACAAGTTTTGTGGTGCCTTTCAGCTGCCTACCGGGGTAGTGTAAAAACTACCAACAGAACTCGTTTCTGGCACCTTCCCCGGTGGAGTTGTGCATGGGGTGTGTTTGGAACATTTTGTCACCAGCCGAGTCCAAAATTCAGCGATTCCCCATCTCAGCCCAGAAAGCAGGTAGAACAAGTTTTGTGGTGCCTTTCAGCTGCCTACTGGGGTAGTGTAAAAACTACCAACAGAACTCGTTTCTGGCACCTTCCCCGGTGGAGTTGTGCATGGGGTGTGTTTGGAACATTTTGTCAGCAGCCGAGTCCAAAATTCAGCGATTCCCCATCTCAGCCCAGAAAGCAGGTAGAACAAGTTTTGTGGTGCCTTTCAGCTGCTTACCGGGGTAGTGTAAAAACTACCAACAGAACTCGTTTCTGGCACCTTCCCCGGTGGAGTTGTGCATGGGGTGTGTTTGGAACATTTTGTCACCAGCCGAGTCCAAAATTCAGCGATTCCCCATCTCAGCCCAGAAAGCAGGTAGAACAAGTTTTGTGGTGCCTTTCAGCTGCCTACCGGGGTAGTGTAAAAACTACCAACAGAACTCCTTTCTGGCACCTTCCCCGGTGGAGTTGTGCATGGGGTGTGTTTGGAACATTTTGTCACCAGCCGAGTCCAAAATTCAGCGATTCCCCATCTCAGCCCAGAAAGCAGGTAGAACAAGTTTTGTGGTGCCTTTCTCTTGCCTATCGGGGTAGTGTAAAAACTACCAACAGAACTCGTTTCTGGCACCTTCCCCGGTGGAGTTGTTCATGGGGTGTGTTTGGAACATTTTGTCACCAGCCGAGTCCAAAATTCAGCGATTCCCCATCTCAGCCCAGAAAGCAGGTAGAACAAGTTTTGTGGTGCCTTTCAGCTGCCTACCGGGGTAGTGTAAAAACTACCAACAGAACTCGTTTCTGGCACCTTCCCCGGTGGAGTTGTGCATGGGGTGTGTTTGGAACATTTTGTCACCAGCCGAGTCCAAAATTCAGCGATTCTCCATCTCAGCCCAGAAAGCAGGTAGAACAAGTTTTGTGGTGCCTTTCAGCTGCCTACCGGGGTAGTGTAAAAACTACCAACAGAACTCGTTTCTGGCACCTTCCCCGGTGGAGTTGTGCATGGGGTGTGTTTGGAACATTTTGTCACCAGCCGAGTCCAAAATTCAGCGATTCCCCATCTCAGCCCAGAAAGCAGGTAGAACAAGTTTTGTGGTGCCTTTCAGCTGCCTACCGGGGTAGTGTAAAAACTACCAACAGAACTCGTTTCTGGCACCTTCCCCGGTGGAGTTGTGCATGGGGTGTGTTTGGAACATTTTGTCACCAGCCGAGTCCAAAATTCAGCTGTTCCCCATCTCAGCCCAGAAAGCAGGTAGAACAAGTTTTGTGGTGCCTTTCAGCTGCCTACCGGGGTAGTGTAAAAACTACCAACAGAACTCGTTTCTGGCACCTTCCCCGGTGGAGTTGTGCATGGGGTGTGTTTGGAACATTTTGTCACCAGCCGAGTCCAAAATTCAGCGATTCCCCATCTCAGCCCAGAAAGCAGGTAGAACAAGTTTTGTGGTGCCTTTCTCTTGCCTACCGGGGTAGTGTAAAAACTACCAACAGAACTCGTTTCTGGCACCTTCCCCGGTGGAGTTGTGCATGGGGTGTGTTTGGAACATTTTGTCACCAGCCGAGTCCAAAATTCAGCGATTCTCCATCTCAGCCCAGAAAGCAGGTAGAACAAGTTTTGTGGTGCCTTTCAGCTGCCTACCGGGGTAGTGTAAAAACTACCAACAGAACTCGTTTCTGGCACCTTCCCCGGTGGAGTTGTGCATGGGGTGTGTTTGGAACATTTTGTCAGCAGCCGAGTCCAAAATTCAGCGATTCCCCATCTCAGCCCAGAAAGCAGGTAGAACAAGTTTTGTGGTGCCTTTCAGCTGCCTACCGGGGTAGTGTAAAAACTACCAACAGAACTCGTTTCTGGCACCTTCCCCGGTGGAGGTGTGCATGGGGTGTGTTTGGAACATTTTGTCACCAGCCGAGTCCAAAATTCAGCTATTCCCCATCTCAGCCCAGAAAGCAGGTACAACAAGTTTTGTGGTGCCTTTCAGCTGCCTACCGGGGTAGTGTAAAAACTACCAACAGAACTCGTTTCTGGCACCTTCCCCGGTGGAGTTGTGCATGGGGTGTGTTTGGAACATTTTGTCACCAGCCGAGTCCAAAATTCAGCCGTTCCCCATCTCAGCCCAGAAAGCAGGTAGAACAAGTTTTGTGGTGCCTTTCAGCTGCCTACCGGGGTAGTGTAAAAACTACCAACAGAACTCGTTTCTGGCACCTTCCCCGGTGGAGTTGTGCATGGGGTGTGTTTGGAACATTTTGTCACCAGCCGAGTCCAAAATTCAGCGATTCCCCATCTCAGCCCAGAAAGCAGGTAGAACAAGTTTTGTGGTGCCTTTCTCTTGCCTACCAGGGTAGTGTAAAAACTACCAAGAGAACTCCTTTCTGGCACCTTCCCCGGTGGAGTTGTGCATGGGGTGTGTTTGGAACATTTTGTCACCAGCCGAGTCCAAAATTCAGCGATTCCCCATCTCAGCCCAGAAAGCAGGTACAACAAGTTTTGTGGTGCCTTTCTCTTGCCTACCGGGGTAGTGTAAAAACTACCAACAGAACTCGTTTCTGGCACCTTCCCCGGTGGAGTTGTGCATGGGGTGTGTTTGGAACATTTTGTCACCAGCCGAGTCCAAAATTCAGCGATTCCCCATCTCAGCCCAGAAAGCAGGTACAACAAGTTTTGTGGTGCCTTTCTCTTGCCTACCGGGGTAGTGTAAAAACTACCAACAGAACTCGTTTCTGGCACCTTCCCCGGTGGAGTTGTGCATGGGGTGTGTTTGGAACATTTTGTCACCAGCCGAGTCCAAAATTCAGCGATTCCCCATCTCAGCCCAGAAAGCAGGTAGAACAAGTTTTGTGGTGCCTTTCAGCTGCCTACCGGGGTAGTGTAAAAACTACCAACAGAACTCGTTTCTGGCACCTTCCCCGGTGGAGTTGTGCATGGGGTGTGTTTGGAACATTTTGTCACCAGCCGAGTCCAAAATTCAGCGATTCCCCATCTCAGCCCAGAAAGCAGGTAGAACAAGTTTTGTGGTGCCTTTCAGCTGCCTACCGGGGTAGTGTAAAAACTACCAACAGAACTCGTTTCTGGCACCTTCCCCGGTGGAGTTGTGCATGGGGTGTGTTTGGAACATTTTGTCACCAGCCGAGTCCAAAATTCAGCTGTTCCCCATCTCAGCCCAGAAAGCAGGTAGAACAAGTTTTGTGGTGCCTTTCAGCTGCCTACCGGGGTAGTGTAAAAACTACCAACAGAACTCGTTTCTGGCACCTTCCTCGGTGGAGTTGTGCATGGGGTGTGTTTGGAACATTTTGTCACCAGCCGAGTCCAAAATTCAGCGATTCCCCATCTCAGCCCAGAAAGCAGGTAGAACAAGTTTTGTGGTGCCTTTCAGCTGCCTACCGGGGTAGTGTAAAAACTACCAACAGAACTCGTTTCTGGCACCTTCCCCGGTGGAGTTGTGCATGGGGTGTGTTTGGAACATTTTGTCACCAGCCGAGTCCAAAATTCAGCGATTCTCCATCTCAGCCCAGAAAGCAGGTAGAACAAGTTTTGTGGTGCCTTTCAGCTGCCTACCGGGGTAGTGTAAAAACTACCAACAGAACTCGTTTCTGGCACCTTCCCCGGTGGAGTTGTGCATGGGGTGTGTTTGGAACATTTTGTCACCAGCCGAGTCCAAAATTCAGCGATTCCCCATCTCAGCCCAGAAAGCAGGTAGAACAAGTTTTGTGGTGCCTTTCAGCTGCCTACCGGGGTAGTGTAAAAACTACCAACAGAACTCGTTTCTGGCACCTTCCCCGGTGGAGGTGTGCATGGGGTGTGTTTGGAACATTTTGTCACCAGCCGAGTCCAAAATTCAGCGATTCCCCATCTCAGCCCAGAAAGCAGGTACAACAAGTTTTGTGGTGCCTTTCAGCTGCCTACCGGGGTAGTGTAAAAACTACCAACAGAACTCGTTTCTGGCACCTTCCCCGGTGGAGTTGTGCATGGGGTGTCTTTGGAACATTTTGTCACCAGCCGAGTCCAAAATTCAGCCGTTCCCCATCTCAGCCCAGAAAGCAGGTAGAACAAGTTTTGTGGTGCCTTTCAGCTGCCTACCGGGGTAGTGTAAAAACTACCAACAGAACTCGTTTCTGGCACCTTCCCCGGTGGAGTTGTGCATGGGGTGTGTTTGGAACATTTTGTCACCAGCCGAGTCCAAAATTCAGCGATTCCCCATCTCAGCCCAGAAAGCAGGTAGAACAAGTTTTGTGGTGCCTTTCTCTTGCCTACCAGGGTAGTGTAAAAACTACCAAGAGAACTCCTTTCTGGCACCTTCCCCGGTGGAGTTGTGCATGGGGTGTGTTTGGAACATTTTGTCACCAGCCGAGTCCAAAATTCAGCGATTCCCCATCTCAGCCCAGAAAGCAGGTAGAACAAGTTTTGTGGTGCCTTTCTCTTGCCTACCGGGGTAGTGTAAAAACTACCAACAGAACTCGTTTCTGGCACCTTCCCCGGTGGAGTTGTGCATGGGGTGTGTTTGGAACATTTTGTCACCAGCCGAGTCCAAAATTCAGCGATTCTCCATCTCAGCCCAGAAAGCAGGTAGAACAAGTTTTGTGGTGCCTTTCAGCTGCCTACCGGGGTAGTGTAAAAACTACCAACAGAACTCGTTTCTGGCACCTTCCCCGGTGGAGTTGTGCATGGGGTGTGTTTGGAACATTTTGTCAGCAGCCGAGTCCAAAATTCAGCGATTCCCCATCTCAGCCCAGAAAGCAGGTAGAACAAGTTTTGTGGTGCCTTTCAGCTGCCTACCGGGGTAGTGTAAAAACTACCAACAGAACTCGTTTCTGGCACCTTCCCCGGTGGAGGTGTGCATGGGGTGTGTTTGGAACATTTTGTCACCAGCCGAGTCCAAAATTCAGCTATTCCCCATCTCAGCCCAGAAAGCAGGTACAACAAGTTTTGTGGTGCCTTTCAGCTGCCTACCGGGGTAGTGTAAAAACTACCAACAGAACTCGTTTCTGGCACCTTCCCCGGTGGAGTTGTGCATGGGGTGTGTTTGGAACATTTTGTTACCAGCCGAGTCCAAAATTCAGCCGTTCCCCATCTCAGCCCAGAAAGCAGGTAGAACAAGTTTTGTGGTGCCTTTCAGCTGCCTACCGGGGTAGTGTAAAAACTACCAACAGAACTCGTTTCTGGCACCTTCCCCGGTGGAGTTGTGCATGGGGTGTGTTTGGAACATTTTGTCACCAGCCGAGTCCAAAATTCAGCGATTCCCCATCTCAGCCCAGAAAGCAGGTAGAACAAGTTTTGTGGTGCCTTTCTCTTGCCTACCGGGGTAGTGTAAAAACTACCAAGAGAACTCCTTTCTGGCACCTTCCCCGGTGGAGTTGTGCATGGGGTGTGTTTGGAACATTTTGTCACCAGCCGAGTCCAAAATTCAGCGATTCCCCATCTCAGCCCAGAAAGCAGGTAGAACAAGTTTTGTGGTGCCTTTCAGCTGCCTACCGGGGTAGTGTAAAAACTACCAACAGAACTCGTTTCTGGCACCTTCCCCGGTGGAGTTGTGCATGGGGTGTGTTTGGAACATTTTGTCACCAGCCGAGTCCAAAATTCAGCGATTCCCCATCTCAGCCCAGAAAGCAGGTAGAACAAGTTTTGTGGTGCCTTTCAGCTGCCTACCGGGGTAGTGTAAAAACTACCAACAGAACTCGTTTCTGGCACCTTCCCCGGTGGAGGTGTGCATGGGGTGTGTTTGGAACATTTTGTCACCAGCCGAGTCCAAAATTCAGCTATTCCCCATCTCAGCCCAGAAAGCAGGTACAACAAGTTTTGTGGTGCCTTTCAGCTGCCTACCGGGGTAGTGTAAAAAACTACCAACAGAACTCGTTTCTGGCACCTTCCCCGGTGGAGTTTTGCATGGGGTGTGTTTGGAACATTTTGTCACCAGCCGAGTCCAAAATTCAGCCGTTCCCCATCTCAGCCCAGAAAGCAGGTAGAACAAGTTTTGTGGTGCCTTTCAGCTGCCTACCGGGGTAGTGTAAAAACTACCAACAGAACTCGTTTCTGGCACCTTCCCCGGTGGAGTTGTGCATGGGGTGTGTTTGGAACATTTTGTCACCAGCCGAGTCCAAAATTCAGCGATTCCCCATCTCAGCCCAGAAAGCAGGTAGAACAAGTTTTGTGGTGCCTTTCTCTTGCCTACCGGGGTAGTGTAAAAACTACCAAGAGAACTCCTTTCTGGCACCTTCCCCGGTGGAGTTGTGCATGGGGTGTGTTTGGAACATTTTGTCACCAGCCGAGTCCAAAATTCAGCGATTCCCCATCTCAGCCCAGAAAGCAGGTAGAACAAGTTTTGTGGTGCCTTTCAGCTGCCTACCGGGGTAGTGTAAAAACTACCAACAGAACTCGTTTCTGGCACCTTCCCCGGTGGAGTTGTGCATGGGGTGTGTTTGGAACATTTTGTCACCAGCCGAGTCCAAAATTCAGCGATTCTCCATCTCAGCCCAGAAAGCAGGTAGAACAAGTTTTGTGGTGCCTTTCAGCTGCCTACCGGGGTAGTGTAAAAACTACCAACAGAACTCGTTTCTGGCACCTTCCCGGTGGAGTTGTGCATGGGGTGTGTTTGGAACATTTTGTCACCAGCCGAGTCCAAAATTCAGCGATTCCCCATCTCAGCCCAGAAAGCAGGTAGAACAAGTTTTGTGGTGCCTTTCAGCTGCCTACCGGGGTAGTGTAAAAACTACCAACAGAACTCGTTTCTGGCACCTTCCCCGGTGGAGTTGTGCATGGGGTGTGTTTGGAACATTTTGTCACCAGCCGAGTCCAAAATTCAGCGATTCTCCATCTCAGCCCGGAAAGCAGGTAGAACAAGTTTTGTGGTGCCTTTCAGCTGCCTACCGGGGTAGTGTAAAAACTACCAACAGAACTCGTTTCTGGCACCTTCCCCGGTGGAGTTGTGCATGGGGTGTGTTTGGAAAATTTGTCACCAGCCGAGTCCAAAATTCAGCGATTCCCCATCTCAGCCCAGAAAGCAGGTAGAACAAGTTTTGTGGTGCCTTTCAGCTGCCTACCGGGGTAGTGTAAAAACTACCAACAGAACTCGTTTCTGGCACCTTCCCCGGTGGAGTTGTGCATGGGGTGTGTTTGGAACATTTTGTCACCAGCCGAGTCCAAAATTCAGCGATTCCCCATCTCAGCCCAGAAAGCAGGTAGAACAAGTTTTGTGGTGCCTTTCTCTTGCCTACTGGGGTAGTGTAAAAACTACCAACAGAACTCGTTTCTGGCACCTTCCCCGGTGGAGTTGTGCATGGGGTGTGTTTGGAACATTTTGTCACCAGCCGAGTCCAAAACTCAGCGATTCCCCATCTCAGCCCAGAAAGCAGGTAGAACAAGTTTTGTGGTGCCTTTCAGCTGCCTACCGGGGTAGTGTAAAAACTACCAACAGAACTCGTTTCTGGCACCTTCCCCGGTGGAGTTGTGCATGGGGTGTGTTTGGAACATTTTGTCAGCAGCCGAGTCCAAAATCCAGCGTTTCCCCATCTCAGCCCAGAAAGCAGGTAGAACAAGTTTTGTGGTGCCTTTCTCTTGCCTACCGGGGTAGTGTAAAAACTACCAACAGAACTCGTTTCTGGCACCTTCCCCGGTGGAGTTGTGCATGGGGTGTGTTTGGAACATTTTGTCAGCAGCCGAGTCCAAAATTCAGCGATTCCCCATCTCAGCCCAGAAAGCAGGTAGAACAAGTTTTGTGGTGCCTTTCAGCTGCCTACCGGGGTACTGTAAAAACTACCAACAGAACTCGTTTCTGGCACCTTCCCCGGTGGAGTTGTGCATGGGGTGTGTTTGGAACATTTTGTCACCAGCCGAGTCCAAAATTCAGCGATTCCCCATCTCAGCCCAGAAAGCAGGTAGAACAAGTTTTGTGGTGCCTTTCTCTTGCCTACTGGGGTAGTGTAAAAACTACCAACAGAACTCGTTTCTGGCACCTTCCCCGGTGGAGTTGTGCATGGGGTGTGTTTGGAACATTTTGTCACCAGCCGAGTCCAAAACTCAGCGATTCCCCATCTCAGCCCAGAAAGCAGGTAGAACAAGTTTTGTGGTGCCTTTCAGCTGCCTACCGGGGTAGTGTAAAAACTACCAACAGAACTCGTTTCTGGCACCTTCCCCGGTGGAGTTGTGCATGGGGTGTGTTTGGAACATTTTGTCAGCAGCCGAGTCCAAAATTCAGCGATTCCCCATCTCAGCCCAGAAAGCAGGTAGAACAAGTTTTGTGGTGCCTTTCAGCTGCCTACCGGGGTAGTGTAAAAACTACCAACAGAACTCGTTTCTGGCACCTTCCCCGGTGGAGTTGTGCATGGGGTGTGTTTGGAACATTTTGTCACCAGCCGAGTCCAAAATTCAGCGATTCCCCATCTCAGCCCAGAAAGCAGGTAGAACAAGTTTTGTGGTGCCTTTCTCTTGCCTACTGGGGTAGTGTAAAAACTACCAAGAGAACTCGTTTCTGGCACCTTCCCCGGTGGAGTTGTGCATGGGGTGTGTTTGGAACATTTTGTCACCAGCCGAGTCCAAAATTCAGCGATTCCCCATCTCAGCCCAGAAAGCAGGTAGAACAAGTTTTGTGGTGCCTTTCAGCTGCCTACCGGGGTAGTGTAAAAACTACCAACAGAACTCGTTTCTGGCACCTTCCCCGGTGGAGTTGTGCATGGGGTGTGTTTGGAACATTTTGTCACCAGCCGAGTCCAAAATTCAGCGATTCCCCATCTCAGCCCAGAAAGCAGGTAGAACAAGTTTTGTGGTGCCTTTCAGCTGCCTACCGGGGTAGTGTAAAAACTACCAACAGAACTCGTTTCTGGCACCTTCCCCGGTGGAGTTGTGCATGGGGTGTGTTTGGAACATTTTGTCAGCAGCCGAGTCCAAAATTCAGCTATTCCCCATCTCAGCCCAGAAAGCAGGTAGAACAAGTTTTGTGGTGCCTTTCAGCTGCCTACCGGGGTAGTGTAAAAACTACCAACAGAACTCGTTTCTGGCACCTTCCCCGGTGGAGTTGTGCATGGGGTGTGTTTGGAACATTTTGTCACCAGCCGAGTCCAAAATTCAGCGATTCCCCATCTCAGCCCAGAAAGCAGGTAGAACAAGTTTTGTGGTGCCTTTCAGCTGCCTACCGGGGTAGTGTAAAAACTACCAACAGAACTCGTTTCTGGCACCTTCCCCGGTGGAGTTGTGCATGGGGTGTGTTTGGAACATTTTGTCACCAGCCAAGTCCAAAACTCAGCGATTCCCCATCTCAGCCCAGAAAGCAGGTAGAACAAGTTTTGTGGTGCCTTTCAGCTGCCTACCGGGGTAGTGTAAAAACTACCAACAGAACTCGTTTCTGGCACCTTCCCCGGTGGAGTTGTGCATGGGGTGTGTTTGGAACATTTTGTCACCAGCCGAGTCCAAAATCCAGCGATTCCCCATCTCAGCCCAGAAAGCAGGTAGAACAAGTTTTGTGGTGCCTTTCTCTTGCCTACCGGGGTAGTGTAAAAACTACCAACAGAACTCGTTTCTGGCACCTTCCCCGGTGGAGGTGTGCATGGGGTGTGTTTGGAACATTTTGTCAGCAGCCGAGTCCAAAATTCAGCGATTCTCCATCTCAGCCCAGAAAGCAGGTAGAACAACTTTTGTGGTGCCTTTCTCTTGCCTACCGGGGTAGTGTAAAAACTACCAACAGAACTCGTTTCTGGCACCTTCCCCGGTGGAGTTGTGCATGGGGTGTGTTTGGAACATTTTGTCACCAGCCGAGACCAAAATTCAGCGATTCCCCATCTCAGCCCAGAAAGCAGGTAGAACAAGTTTTGTGGTGCCTTTCAGCTGCCTACCGGGGTAGTGTAAAAACTACCAACAGAACTCGTTTCTGGCACCTTCCCCGGTGGAGTTGTGCATGGGGTGTGTTTGGAACATTTTGTCACCAGCCGAGTCCAAAATTCAGCGATTCCCCATCTCAGCCCAGAAAGCAGGTAGAACAAGTTTTGTGGTGCCTTTCTCTTGCCTACTGGGGTAGTGTAAAAACTACCAACAGAACTCCTTTCTGGCACCTTCCCCGGTGGAGTTGTGCATGGGGTGTGTTTGGAACATTTTGTCACCAGCCGAGTCCAAAATTCAGCGATTCCCCATCTCAGCCCAGAAAGCAGGTAGAACAAGTTTTGTGGTGCCTTTCAGCTGCCTACCGGGGTAGTGTAAAAACTACCAACAGAACTCGTTTCTGGCACCTTCCCCGGTGGAGTTGTGCATGGGGTGTGTTTGGAACATTTTGTCACCAGCCGAGTCCAAAATTCAGCCGTTCCCCATCTCAGCCCAGAAAGCAGGTAGAACAAGTTTTGTGGTGCCTTTCAGCTGCCTACCGGGGTAGTGTAAAAACTACCAACAGAACTCGTTTCTGGCACCTTCCCCGGTGGAGTTGTGCATGGGGTGTGTTTGGAACATTTTGTCAGCAGCCGAGTCCAAAATTCAGCTATTCCCCATCTCAGCCCAGAAAGCAGGTAGAACAAGTTTTGTGGTGCCTTTCAGCTGCCTACCGGGGTAGTGTAAAAACTACCAACAGAACTCGTTTCTGGCACCTTCCCCGGTGGAGTTGTGCATGGGGTGTGTTTGGAACATTTTGTCACCAGCCGAGTCCAAAATTCAGCGATTCCCCATCTCAGCCCAGAAAGCAGGTAGAACAAGTTTTGTGGTGCCTTTCAGCTGCCTACCGGGGTAGTGTAAAAACTACCAACAGAACTCGTTTCTGGCACCTTCCCCGGTGGAGTTGTGCATGGGGTGTGTTTGGAACATTTTGTCACCAGCCGAGTCCAAAACTCAGCGATTCCCCATCTCAGCCCAGAAAGCAGGTAGAACAAGTTTTGTGGTGCCTTTCAGCTGCCTACCGGGGTAGTGTAAAAACTACCAACAGAACTCGTTTCTGGCACCTTCCCCGGTGGAGTTGTGCATGGGGTGTGTTTGGAACATTTTGTCACCAGCCGAGTCCAAAATCCAGCGATTCCCCATCTCAGCCCAGAAAGCAGGTAGAACAAGTTTTGTGGTGCCTTTCTCTTGCCTACCGGGGTAGTGTAAAAACTACCAACAGAACTCGTTTCTGGCACCTTCCCCGGTGGAGGTGTGCATGGGGTGTGTTTGGAACATTTTGTCAGCAGCCGAGTCCAAAATTCAGCGATTCTCCATCTCAGCCCAGAAAGCAGGTAGAACAACTTTTGTGGTGCCTTTCTCTTGCCTACCGGGGTAGTGTAAAAACTACCAACAGAACTCGTTTCTGGCACCTTCCCCGGTGGAGTTGTGCATGGGGTGTGTTTGGAACATTTTGTCACCAGCCGAGTCCAAAATTCAGCTATTCCCCATCTCAGCCCAGAAAGCAGGTAGAACAAGTTTTGTGGTGCCTTTCAGCTGCCTACCGGGGTACTGTAAAAACTACCAACAGAACTCGTTTCTGGCACCTTCCCCGGTGGAGTTGTGCATGGGGTGTGTTTGGAACATTTTGTCACCAGCCGAGTCCAAAATTCAGCGATTCCCCATCTCAGCCCAGAAAGCACGTAGAACAAGTTTTGTGGTGCCTTTCAGCTGCCTACCGGGGTAGTGTAAAAACTACCAACAGAACTCGTTTCTGGCACCTTCCCCGGTGGAGTTGTGCATGGGGTGTGTTTGGAACATTTTGTCACCAGCCGAGTCCAAAATTCAGCGATTCCCCATCTCAGCCCAGAAAGCAGGTAGAACAAGTTTTGTGGTGCCTTTCAGCTGCCTACCGGGGTAGTGTAAAAACTACCAACAGAACTCGTTTCAGGCACCTTCCCCGGTGGAGGTGTGCATGGGGTGTGTTTGGAACATTTTGTCACCAGCCGAGTCCAAAATTCAGCTATTCCCCATCTCAGCCCAGAAAGCAGGTAGAACAAGTTTTGTGGTGCCTTTCAGCTGCCTACCGGGGTAGTGTAAAAACTACCAACAGAACTCGTTTCTGGCACCTTCCCCGGTGGAGTTGTGCATGGGGTGTGTTTGGAACATTTTGTCACCAGCCGAGTCCAAAATTCAGCTATTCCCCATCTCAGCCCAGAAAGCAGGTAGAACAAGTTTTGTGGTGCCTTTCAGCTGCCTACCGGGGTACTGTAAAAACTACCAACAGAACTCGTTTCTGGCACCTTCCCCGGTGGAGTTGTGCATGGGGTGTGTTTGGAACATTTTGTCAGCAGCCGAGTCCAAAATTCAGCGATTCCCCATCTCAGCCCAGAAAGCACGTAGAACAAGTTTTGTGGTGCCTTTCAGCTGCCTACCGGGGTAGTGTAAAAACTACCAACAGAACTCGTTTCTGGCACCTTCCCCGGTGGAGTTGTGCATGGGGTGTGTTTGGAACATTTTGTCACCAGCCGAGTCCAAAATTCAGCGATTCCCCATCTCAGCCCAGAAAGCAGGTAGAACAAGTTTTGTGGTGCCTTTCAGCTGCCTACCGGGGTAGTGTAAAAACTACCAACAGAACTCGTTTCAGGCACCTTCCCCGGTGGAGTTGTGCATGGGGTGTGTTTGGAACATTTTGTCACCAGCCGAGTCCAAAATTCAGCGATTCCCCATCTCAGCCCAGAAAGCAGGTAGAACAAGTTTTGTGGTGCCTTTCAGCTGCCTACCGGGGTAGTGTAAAAACTACCAACAGAACTCGTTTCTGGCACCTTCCCCGGTGGAGTTGTGCATGGGGTGTGTTTGGAACATTTTGTCACCAGCCGAGTCCAAAATTCAGCGATTCCCCATCTCAGCCCAGAAAGCAGGTAGAACAAGTTTTGTGGTGCCTTTCAGCTGCCTACCGGGGTAGTGTAAAAACTACCAACAGAACTCGTTTCTGGCACCTTCCCCGGTGGAGTTGTGCATGGGGTGTGTTTGGAACATTTTGTCACCAGCCGAGTCCAAAATTCAGCCGTTCCCCATCTCAGCCCAGAAAGCAGGTAGAACAAGTTTTGTGGTGCCTTTCAGCTGCCTACCGGGGTAGTGTAAAAACTACCAACAGAACTCGTTTCTGGCACCTTCCCCGGTGGAGGTGTGCATGGGGTGTGTTTGGAACATTTTGTTACCAGCCGAGTCCAAAATTCAGCTGTTCCCCATCTCAGCCCAGAAAGCAGGTAGAACAAGTTTTGTGGTGCCTTTCAGCTGCCTACCGGGGTAGTGTAAAAACTACCAACAGAACTCGTTTCTGGCACCTTCCCCGGTGGAGGTGTGCATGGGGTGTGTTTGGAACATTTTGTCACCAGCCGAGTCCAAAATTCAGCCGTTCCCCATCTCAGCCCAGAAAGCAGGTAGAACAAGTTTTGTGGTGCCTTTCAGCTGCCTACCGGGGTAGTGTAAAAACTACCAACAGAACTCGTTTCTGGCACCTTCCCCGGTGGAGTTGTGCATGGGGTGTGTTTGGAACATTTTGTCACCAGCTGAGTCCAAAATTCAGCGATTCCCCATCTCAGCCCAGAAAGCAGGTAGAACAAGTTTTGTGGTGCCTTTCAGCTGCCTACTGGGGTAGTGTAAAAACTACCAACAGAACTCGTTTCTGGCACCTTCCCCGGTGGAGTTGTGCATGGGGTGTGTTTGGAACATTTTGTCACCAGCCGAGTCCAAAATTCAGCGATTCCCCATCTCAGCCCAGAAAGCAGGTAGAACAAGTTTTGTGGTGCCTTTCAGCTGCCTACCGGGGTAGTGTAAAAACTACCAACAGAACTCGTTTCTGGCACCTTCCCCGGTGGAGTTGTGCATGGGGTGTGTTTGGAACATTTTGTCACCAGCCGAGTCCAAAACTCAGCGATTCCCCATCTCAGCCCAGAAAGCAGGTAGAACAAGTTTTGTGGTGCCTTTCAGCTGCCTACCGGGGTAGTGTAAAAACTACCAACAGAACTCGTTTCTGGCACCTTCCCCGGTGGAGGTGTGCATGGGGTGTGTTTGGAACATTTTGTCACCAGCCGAGTCCAAAATCCAGCGATTCCCCATCTCAGCCCAGAAAGCAGGTAGAACAAGTTTTGTGGTGCCTTTCTCTTGCCTACCGGGGTAGTGTAAAAACTACCAACAGAACTCGTTTCTGGCACCTTCCCCGGTGGAGGTGTGCATGGGGTGTGTTTGGAACATTTTGTCAGCAGCCGAGTCCAAAATTCAGCGATTCTCCATCTCAGCCCAGAAAGCAGGTAGAACAACTTTTGTGGTGCCTTTCTCTTGCCTACCGGGGTAGTGTAAAAACTACCAACAGAACTCGTTTCTGGCACCT
Source organism: Falco cherrug (assembly GCF_023634085.1). Classification (NCBI taxonomy): domain Eukaryota; kingdom Metazoa; phylum Chordata; class Aves; order Falconiformes; family Falconidae; genus Falco; species Falco cherrug. The sequence goes on along the minus strand of NW_026599416.1, from coordinate 17,335 downwards.
TCCCCGGTGGAGTTGTGCATGGGGTGTGTTTGGAACATTTTGTCACCAGCCGAGTCCAAAATTCAGCGATTCCCCATCTCAGCCCAGAAAGCAGGTAGAACAAGTTTTGTGGTGCCTTTCAGCTGCCTACCGGGGTACTGTAAAAACTACCAACAGAACTCGTTTCTGGCACCTTCCCCGGTGGAGTTGTGCATGGGGGTGTGTTTGGAACATTTTGTCACCAGCCGAGTCCAAAATTCAGCGATTCCCCATCTCAGCCCAGAAAGCAGGTAGAACAAGTTTTGTGGTGCCTTTCAGCTGCCTACTGGGGTAGTGTAAAAACTACCAACAGAACTCGTTTCTGGCACCTTCCCCGGTGGAGTTGTGCATGGGGTGTGTTTGGAACATTTTGTCACCAGCCGAGTCCAAAATTCAGCGATTCTCCATCTCAGCCAGAAAGCAGGTAGAACAAGTTTTGTGGTGCCTTTCAGCTGCCTACCGGGGTAGTGTAAAAACTACCAACAGAACTCGTTTTCTGGCACCTTCCCCGGTGGAGTTGTGCATGGGGTGTGTTTGGAACATTTTGTCACCAGCCGAGTCCAAAATTCAGCGATTCCCCATCTCAGCCCAGAAAGCAGGTAGAACAAGTTTTGTGGTGCCTTTCTCTTGCCTACTGGGGTAGTGTAAAAACTACCAAGAGAACTCCTTTCTGGCACCTTCCCCGGTGGAGTTGTGCATGGGGTGTGTTTGGAACATTTTGTCACCAGCCGAGTCCAAAATTCAGCGATTCCCCATCTCAGCCCAGAAAGCAGGTAGAACAAGTTTTGTGGTGCCTTTCAGCTGCCTACCGGGGTAGTGTAAAAACTACCAACAGAACTCGTTTCTGGCACCTTCCCCGGTGGAGTTGTGCATGGGTGTGTTTGGAACATTTTGTCACCAGCCGAGTCCAAAATTCAGCGATTCCCCATCTCAGCCCAGAAAGCAGGTAGAACAAGTTTTGTGGTGCCTTTCTCTTGCCTACCGGGTAGTGTAAAAACTACCAACAGAACTCGTTTCTGGCACCTTCCCCGTGGAGTTGTGCATGGGGTGTGTTGGAACATTTTGTCACCAGCCGAGTCCAAAATTCAGCGATTCCCCATCTCAGCCCAGAAAGCAGGTAGAACAAGTTTGTGGTGCCTTTCAGCTGCCTACCGGGGTAGTGTAAAAACTACCAACAGAACTCGTTTCTGGCACCTTCCCCGGTGGAGTTGTGCATGGGGTGTGTTTGGAACATTTTGTCACCAGCCGAGTCCAAAATTCAGCCGTTCCCCATCTCAGCCCAGAAAGCAGGTAGAACAAGTTTTGTGGTGCTTTCAGCTGCCTACCGGGTAGTGTAAAAACTACCAACAGAACTCGTTTCTGGCACCTTCCCCGGTGGAGTTGTGCATGGGGTGTGTTTGGAACATTTTGTCACCAGCCGAGTCCCAAAACTCAGCGATTCCCCATCTCAGCCCAGAAAGCAGGTAGAACAAGTTTTGTGGTGCCTTTCAGCTGCCTACCGGGGTAGTGTAAAAACTACCAACAGAACTCGTTTCTGGCACCTTCCCCGGTGGAGTTGTGCATGGGTGTGGTTGGAACATTTGTCACCAGCCGAGTCCAAAATCCAGAGATTCCCCATCTCAGCCCAGAAAGCAGGTAGAACAAGTTTTGTGGTGCCTTTCTCTTGCCTACCGGGGGTAGTGTAAAAACTACCAACAGAACTCGTTTCTGGCACCTTCCCCGGGTGGAGGGGTGCAGGGGGGTGTGGTTTGGAACATTTTGTCAGCAGCCGAGTCCAAAATTCAGCGATTCTCCATCTCAGCCCAGAAAGCAGGTAGAACAACTTTGTGGTGGCCTTTCTCTTGCCTACCGGGGTAGTGGTAAAAACTACCAACAGAACTCGTTTCTGGCACCTTCCCCGGTGGAGTTGTGCATGGGGGTGTGTTGGAACATTTTGTCACCAGCCGAGTCCAAAATTCAGCTATTCCCCATCTCAGCCCAGAAAGCAGGTAGAACAAGTTTTGTGGGTGCCTTTCAGCTGCCTACCGGGGTACTGTAAAAACTACCAACAGAACTCGTTTCTGGCACCTTCCCCGGTGGAGTGTGCATGGGGTGTGGTTTGGAACATTTTGTCACCAGCCGAGTCCAAAATTCAGCGATTCCCCATCTCAGCCCAGAAAGCACGTTAGAACAAGTTTTGTGGTGCCTTTCAGCTGCCTACCGGGGTAGTGTAAAAACTACCAACAGAACTCGTTTCTGGCACCTTCCCCGTGAGTTGTGCATGGGGTGTGTTTGGAACATTTTGTCAGCAGCCGAGTCCAAAATTCAGCGATTCCCCATCTCAGCCCAGAAAGCAGGTAGAACAAGTTTTGTGGTGCCTTTCAGCTGCCTACCGGGGTAGTGTAAAAACTACCAACAGAACTCGTTTCTGGCACCTTCCCCGGTGGAGTTGTGCATGGGGTGTGTTTGGAACATTTTGTCACCAGCCGAGTCCAAAATTCAGCGATTCCCCATCTCAGCCCAGAAAGCAGGTAGAACAAGTTTTGTGGTGCCTTTCAGCTGCCTACCGGGGGTAGTGTAAAAACTACCAACAGAACTCGTTTCTGGCACCTTCCCCGGTGGAGTTGTGCATGGGGTGTGTTTGGAACATTTTGTCACCAGCCGAGTCCAAAATTCAGCGATTCCCCATCTCAGCCCAGAAAGCAGGTAGAACAAGTTTTGTGGTGCCTTTCAGCTGCCTACCGGGGTAGTGTAAAAACTACCAACAGAACTCGTTTCTGGCACCTTCCCCGGTGGAGTTGTGCATGGGGTGTGTTTGGAACATTTTGTCACCAGCCGAGTCCAAAATTCAGCCGTTCCCCATCTCAGCCCAGAAAGCAGGTAGAACAAGTTTTGTGGTGCCTTTCAGCTGCCTACCGGGGTAGTGTAAAAACTACCAACAGAACTCGTTTCTGGCACCTTCCCCGGTGGAGGTGTGCATGGGGTGTGTTTGGAACATTTTGTTACCAGCCGAGTCCAAAATTCAGCTGTTCCCCATCTCAGCCCAGAAAGCAGGTAGAACAAGTTTTGTGGTGCCTTTCAGCTGCCTACCGGGGTAGTGTAAAAACTACCAACAGAACTCGTTTCTGGCACCTTCCCCGGTGGAGGTGTGCATGGGGTGTGTTTGGAACATTTTGTCACCAGCCGAGTCCAAAATTCAGCCCGTTCCCCATCTCAGCCCAGAAAGCAGGTAGAACAAGTTTTGTGGTGCCTTTCAGCTGCCTACCGGGGTAGTGTAAAAACTACCAACAGAACTCGTTTCTGGCACCTTCCCCGGTGGAGTTGTGCATGGGGTGTGTTTGGAACATTTTGTCACCAGCCGAGTCCAAAATTCAGCGATTCCCCATCTCAGCCCAGAAAGCAGGTAGAACAAGTTTTGTGGTGCCTTTCAGCTGCCTACCGGGGTAGTGTAAAAACTACCAACAGAACTCGTTTCTGGCACCTTCCCCGGTGGAGTTTGTGCATGGGGTGTGTTTGGAACATTTTGTCACCAGCCGAGTCCAAAATTCAGCGATTCCCCATCTCAGCCCAGAAAGCAGGTAGAACAAGTTTTGTGGTGCCTTTCAGCTGCCTACTGGGGTAGTGTAAAAAACTACCAACAGAACTCGTTTCTGGCACCTTCCCCGGTGGAGTTGTGCATGGGGTGTGTTTGGAACATTTTGTCACCAGCCGAGTCCAAAATTCAGCGATTCCCCATCTCAGCCCAGAAAGCAGGTAGAACAAGTTTTGTGGTGCCTTTCAGCTGCCTACCGGGGTAGTGTAAAAACTACCAACAGAACTCGTTTCTGGCACCTTCCCCGGTGGAGTTGTGCATGGGGTGTGTTTGGAACATTTTGTCACCAGCCGAGTCCAAAACTCAGCGATTCCCCATCTCAGCCCAGAAAGCAGGTAGAACAAGTTTTGTGGTGCCTTTCAGCTGCCTACCGGGGTAGTGTAAAAACTACCAACAGAACTCGTTTCTGGCACCTTCCCCGGTGGAGTTGTGCATGGGGTGTGTTTGGAACATTTTGTCACCAGCCGAGTCCAAAATCCAGCGATTCCCCATCTCAGCCCAGAAAGCAGGTAGAACAAGTTTTGTGGTGCCTTTCTCTTGCCTACCGGGGTAGTGTAAAAACTACCAACAGAACTCGTTTCTGGCACCTTCCCCGGTGGAGGTGTGCATGGGGTGTGTTTGGAACATTTTGTCAGCAGCCGAGTCCAAAATTCAGCGATTCTCCATCTCAGCCCAGAAAGCAGGTAGAACAACTTTTGTGGTGCCTTTCTCTTGCCTACCGGGGTAGTGTAAAAACTACCAAGAGAACTCGTTTCTGGCACCTTCCCCGGTGGAGTTGTGCATGGGGTGTGTTTGGAACATTTTGTCACCAGCCGAGTCCAAAATTCAGCGATTCCCCATCTCAGCCCAGAAAGCAGGTAGAACAAGTTTTGTGGTGCCTTTCAGCTGCCTACCGGGGTACTGTAAAAACTACCAACAGAACTCGTTTCTGGCACCTTCCCCGGTGGAGTTGTGCATGGGGTGTGTTTGGAACATTTTGTCACCAGCCGAGTCCAAAATTCAGCGATTCCCCATCTCAGCCCAGAAAGCAGGTAGAACAAGTTTTGTGGTGCCTTTCAGCTGCCTACCGGGGTAGTGTAAAAACTACCAACAGAACTCGTTTCTGGCACCTTCCCCGGTGGAGTTGTGCATGGGGTGTGTTTGGAACATTTTGTCACCAGCCGAGTCCAAAATTCAGCGATTCCCCATCTCAGCCCAGAAAGCAGGTAGAACAAGTTTTGTGGTGCCTTTCAGCTGCCTACCGGGGTAGTGTAAAAACTACCAACAGAACTCGTTTCTGGCACCTTCCCCGGTGGAGTTGTGCATGGGTGTGTTTGGAACATTTTGTCACCAGCCGAGTCCAAAATTCAGCGATTCCCCATCTCAGCCCAGAAAGCAGGTAGAACAAGTTTTGTGGTGCCTTTCAGCTGCCTACCGGGGTAGTGTAAAAACTACCAACAGAACTCGTTCTGGCACCTTCCCCGGTGGAGTTGTGCATGGGGTGTGTTTGGAACATTTTGTCACCAGCCGAGTCCAAAATCCAGCCATTCCCCATCTCAGCCCAGAAAGCAGGTAGAACAAGTTTTGTGGTGCCTTTCAGCTGCTACCGGGGTAGTGTAAAAACTACCAACAGAACTCGTTTCTGGCACCTTCCCCGGTGGAGTTGTGCATGGGGTGTGTTTGGAACATTTTGTCACCAGCCGAGTCCAAAATTCAGCGATTCCCCATCTCAGCCCAGAAAGCAGGTAGAACAAGTTTTGTGGTGCCTTTCAGCTGCCTACCGGGGTAGTGTAAAAACTACCAACAGAACTCGTTTCTGGCACCTTCCCCGGTGGAGTTGTGCATGGGGTGTGTTTGGAACATTTTGTCACCAGCCGAGTCCAAAATTCAGCCGTTCCCCATCTCAGCCCAGAAAGCAGGTAGAACAAGTTTTGTGGTGCCTTTCAGCTGCCTACCGGGGTAGTGTAAAAACTACCAACAGAACTCGTTTCTGGCACCTTCCCCGGTGGAGGTGTGCATGGGGTGTGTTTGGAACATTTTGTTACCAAGCCGAGTCCAAAATTCAGCTGTTCCCCATCTCAGCCCAGAAAGCAGGTAGAACAAGTTTTGTGGTGCCTTTCAGCTGCCTACCGGGGTAGTGTAAAAACTACCAACAGAACTCGTTTCTGGCACCTTCCCCGGTGGAGGTGTGCATGGGGTGTGTTTGGAACATTTTGTCACCAGCCGAGTCCAAAATTCAGCCCGTTCCCCATCTCAGCCCAGAAAGCAGGTAGAACAAGTTTTGTGGTGCCTTTCAGCTGCCTACCGGGGGTAGTGTAAAAACTACCAACAGAACTCGTTTCTGGCACCTTCCCCGGTGGAGTTGTGCATGGGGTGTGTTTGGAACATTTTTGTCACCAGCCGAGTCCAAAATTCAGCGATTCCCCATCTCAGCCCAGAAAGCAGGTAGAACAAGTTTTGTGGTGCCTTTCAGCTGCCTACCGGGGTAGTGTAAAAACTACCAACAGAACTCGTTTCTGGCACCTTCCCCGGTGGAGTTGTGCATGGGGTGTGTTTGGAACATTTTGTCACCAGCCGAGTCCAAAATTCAGCGATTCCCCATCTCAGCCCAGAAAGCAGGTAGAACAAGTTTTGTGGTGCCTTTCAGCTGCCTACTGGGGTAGTGTAAAAAACTACCAACAGAACTCGTTTCTGGCACCTTCCCCGGTGGAGTTGTGCATGGGGTGTGTTTGGAACATTTTGTCACCAGCCGAGTCCAAAATTCAGCGATTCCCCATCTCAGCCCAGAAAGCAGGTAGAACAAGTTTTGTGGTGCCTTTCAGCTGCCCACCGGGGAAGGTGCCAGAAAACGAGTTCTGTTGGTAGTTTTTACACTACCCCGGTAGGGCAGCTGAAAGGCACCACAAAACTTGTTCTACCTGCTTTCTGGGCTGAGATGGGGAATCGCTGAATTTTGGACTCGGCTGGTGACAAAATGTTCCAAACACACCCCATGCACAACTCCACCGGGGAAGGTGCCAGAAACGAGTTCTGTTGGTAGTTTTTACACTACCCCAGTAGGCAGCTGAAAGGCACCACAAAACTTGTTCTACCTGCTTTCTGGGCTGAGATGGGGAATCGCTGAATTTTGGACTCGGCTGGTGACAAAATGTTCCAAACACACCCCATGCACAACTCCACCGGGGAAGGTGCCAGAAACGAGTTCTGTTGGTAGTTTTTACACTACCCCGGTAGGCAGCTGAAAGGCACCACAAAACTTGTTCTACCTGCTTTCTGGGCTGAGATGGGGAATCGCTGAATTTTGGACTCGGCTGGTGACAAAATGTTCCAAACACACCCCATGCACAACTCCACCGGGGAAGGTGCCAGAAACGAGTTCTGTTGGTAGTTTTTACACTAGCCCCGGTAGGCAGCTGAAAGGCACCACAAAACTTGTTCTACCTGCTTTCTGGGCTGAGATGGGGAACGGCTGAATTTTGGACTCGGCTGGTGACAAAATGTTCCAAACACACCCCATGCACACCTCCACCGGGGAAGGTGCCAGAAACGAGTTCTGTTGGTAGTTTTTACACTACCCCGGTAGGCAGCTGAAAGGCACCACAAAACTTGTTCTACCTGCTTTCTGGGCTGAGATGGGGAACAGCTGAATTTTGGACTCGGCTGGTAACAAAATGTTCCAAACACACCCCATGCACACCTCCACCGGGGAAGGTGCCAGAAACGAGTTCTGTTGGTAGTTTTTACACTACCCCGGTAGGCAGCTGAAAGGCACCACAAAACTTGTTCTACCTGCTTTCTGGGCTGAGATGGGGAACGGCTGAATTTTGGACTCGGCTGGTGACAAAATGTTCCAAACACACCCCATGCACAACTCCACCGGGGAAGGTGCCAGAAACGAGTTCTGTTGGTAGTTTTTACACTACCCCGGTAGGCAGCTGAAAGGCACCACAAAACTTGTTCTACCTGCTTTCTGGGCTGAGATGGGGAATCGCTGAATTTTGGACTCGGCTGGTGACAAAATGTTCCAAACACACCCCATGCACAACTCCACCGGGGAAGGTGCCAGAAACGAGTTCTGTTGGTAGTTTTTACACTACCCCGGTAGGCAGCTGAAAGGCACCACAAAACTTGTTCTACCTGCTTTCTGGGCTGAGATGGGGAATGGCTGGATTTTGGACTCGGCTGGTGACAAAAATGTTCCAAACACACCCCATGCACAACTCCACCGGGGAAGGTGCCAGAAACGAGTTCTGTTGGTAGTTTTTACACTACCCCGGTAGGCAGCTGAAAGGCACCACAAAACTTGTTCTACCTGCTTTCTGGGCTGAGATGGGGAATCGCTGAATTTTGGACTCGGCTGGTGACAAAATGTTCCAAACACACCCCATGCACAACTCCACCGGGGAAGGTGCCAGAAACGAGTTCTGTTGGTAGTTTTTACACTACCCCGGTAGGCAGCTGAAAGGCACCACAAAACTTGTTCTACCTGCTTTCTGGGCTGAGATGGGGAATCGCTGAATTTTGGACTCGGCTGGTGACAAAATGTTCCAAACACACCCCATGCACAACTCCACCGGGGAAGGTGCCAGAAACGAGTTCTGTTGGTAGTTTTTACACTACCCCGGTAGGCAGCTGAAAGGCACCACAAAACTTGTTCTACCTGCTTTCTGGGCTGAGATGGGGAATCGCTGAATTTTGGACTCGGCTGGTGACAAAATGTTCCAAACACACCCCATGCACAACTCCACCGGGGAAGGTGCCAGAAACGAGTTCTGTTGGTAGTTTTTACAGTACCCCGGTAGGCAGCTGAAAGGCACCACAAAACTTGTTCTACCTGCTTTCTGGGCTGAGATGGGGAATCGCTGAATTTTGGACTCGGCTGGTGACAAAATGTTCCAAACACACCCCATGCACAACTCCACCGGGGAAGGTGCCAGAAACGAGTTCTCTTGGTAGTTTTTACACTACCCCGGTAGGCAAGAGAAAGGCACCACAAAAGTTGTTCTACCTGCTTTCTGGGCTGAGATGGAGAATCGCTGAATTTTGGACTCGGCTGCTGACAAAATGTTCCAAACACACCCCATGCACACCTCCACCGGGGAAGGTGCCAGAAACGAGTTCTGTTGGTAGTTTTACACTACCCCGGTAGGCAAGAGAAAGGCACCACAAAACTTGTTCTACCTGCTTTCTGGGCTGAGATGGGGAATCGCTGGATTTTGGACTCGGCTGGTGACAAAATGTTCCAAACACACCCCATGCACAACTCCACCGGGGAAGGTGCCAGAAACGAGTTCTGTTGGTAGTTTTTACACTACCCCGGTAGGCAGCTGAAAGGCACCACAAAACTTGTTCTACCTGCTTTCTGGGCTGAGATGGGGAATCGCTGAGTTTTGGACTCGGCTGGTGACAAAATGTTCCAAACACACCCCATGCACAACTCCACCGGGGAAGGTGCCAGAAACGAGTTCTGTTGGTAGTTTTTACACTACCCCGGTAGGCAGCTGAAAGGCACCACAAAACTTGTTCTACCTGCTTTCTGGGCTGAGATGGGGAATCGCTGAATTTTGGACTCGGCTGGTGACAAAATGTTCCAAACACACCCCATGCACAACTCCACCGGGGAAGGTGCCAGAAACGAGTTCTGTTGGTAGTTTTTACACTACCCCAGTAGGCAGCTGAAAGGCACCACAAAACTTGTTCTACCTGCTTTCTGGGCTGAGATGGGGAATCGCTGAATTTTGGACTCGGCTGGTGACAAAATGTTCCAAACACACCCCATGCACAACTCCACCGGGGAAGGTGCCAGAAACGAGTTCTGTTGGTAGTTTTTACACTACCCCGGTAGGCAGCTGAAAGGCACCACAAAACTTGTTCTACCTGCTTTCTGGGCTGAGATGGGGGAATCGCTGAATTTTGGACTCGGCTGGTGACAAAATGTTCCAAACACACCCCATGCACAACTCCACCGGGGAAGGTGCCAGAAACGAGTTCTGTTGGTAGTTTTTACACTACCCCGGTAGGCAGCTGAAAGGCACCACAAAACTTGTTCTACCTGCTTTCTGGGCTGAGATGGGGAACGGCTGAATTTTGGACTCGGCTGGTGACAAAATGTTCCAAACACACCCCATGCACACCTCCACCGGGGAAGGTGCCAGAAACGAGTTCTGTTGGTAGTTTTTACACTACCCCGGTAGGCAGCTGAAAGGCACCACAAAACTTGTTCTACCTGCTTTCTGGGCTGAGATGGGGAACAGCTGAATTTTGGACTCGGCTGGTAACAAAATGTTCCAAACACACCCCATGCACACCTCCACCGGGGAAGGTGCCAGAAACGAGTTCTGTTGGTAGTTTTTACACTACCCCGGTAGGCAGCTGAAAGGCACCACAAAACTTGTTCTACCTGCTTTCTGGGCTGAGATGGGGAACGGCTGAATTTTGGACTCGGCTGGTGACAAAATGTTCCAAACACACCCCATGCACAACTCCACCGGGGAAGGTGCCAGAAACGAGTTCTGTTGGTAGTTTTTACACTACCCCGGTAGGCAGCTGAAAGGCACCACAAAACTTGTTCTACCTGCTTTCTGGGCTGAGATGGGGAATCGCTGAATTTTGGACTCGGCTGGTGACAAAATGTTCCAAACACACCCCATGCACAACTCCACCGGGGAAGGTGCCAGAAACGAGTTCTGTTGGTAGTTTTTACACTACCCCGGTAGGCAGCTGAAAGGCACCACAAAACTTGTTCTACCTGCTTTCTGGGCTGAGATGGGGGAATCGCTGAATTTTGGACTCGGCTGGTGACAAAATGTTCCAAACACACCCCATGCACAACTCCACCGGGGAAGGTGCCAGAAACGAGTTCTGTTGGTAGTTTTTACACTACCCCGGTAGGCAGCTGAAAGGCACCACAAAACTTGTTCTACCTGCTTTCTGGGCTGAGATGGGGGAATCGCTGAATTTTGGACTCGGCTGCTGACAAAATGTTCCAAACACACCCCATGCACAACTCCACCGGGGAAGGTGCCAGAAACGAGTTCTGTTGGTAGTTTTTACACTACCCCGGTAGGCAGCTGAAAGGCACCACAAAACTTGTTCTACGTGCTTTCTGGGCTGAGATGGGGAATCGCTGAATTTTGGACTCGGCTGGTGACAAAATGTTCCAAACACACCCCATGCACAACTCCACCGGGGAAGGTGCCAGAAACGAGTTCTGTTGGTAGTTTTTACAGTACCCCGGTAGGCAGCTGAAAGGCACCACAAAACTTGTTCTACCTGCTTTCTGGGCTGAGATGGGGAATAGCTGAATTTTGGACTCGGCTGGTGACAAAATGTTCCAAACACACCCCATGCACAACTCCACCGGGGAAGGTGCCAGAAACGAGTTCTGTTGGTAGTTTTTACACTACCCCGGTAGGCAAGAGAAAGGCACCACAAAAGTTGTTCTACCTGCTTTCTGGGCTGAGATGGAGAATCGCTGAATTTTGGACTCGGCTGCTGACAAAATGTTCCAAACACACCCCATGCACACCTCCACCGGGGAAGGTGCCAGAAACGAGTTCTGTTGGTAGTTTTTACACTACCCCGGTAGGCAAGAGAAAGGCACCACAAAACTTGTTCTACCTGCTTTCTGGGCTGAGATGGGGAATCTCTGGATTTTGGACTCGGCTGGTGACAAAATGTTCCAAACACACCCCATGCACAACTCCACCGGGGAAGGTGCCAGAAACGAGTTCTGTTGGTAGTTTTTACACTACCCCCGGTAGGCAGCTGAAAGGCACCACAAAACTTGTTCTACCTGCTTTCTGGGCTGAGATGGGGAATCGCTGAGTTTTGGACTCGGCTGGTGACAAAATGTTCCAAACACACCCCATGCACAACTCCACCGGGGAAGGTGCCAGAAACGAGTTCTGTTGGTAGTTTTTACACTACCCCGGTAGGCAGCTGAAAGGCACCACAAAACTTGTTCTACCTGCTTTCTGGGCTGAGATGGGGAACGGCTGAATTTTGGACTCGGCTGGTGACAAAATGTTCCAAACACACCCCATGCACAACTCCACCGGGAAGGTGCCAGAAACGAGTTCTGTTGGTAGTTTTTACACTACCCCGGTAGGCAGCTGAAAGGCACCACAAAACTTGTTCTACCTGCTTTCTGGGCTGAGATGGGGAATCGCTGAATTTTGGACTCGGCTGGTGACAAAATGTTCCAAACACACCCCATGCACAACTCCACCGGGGAAGGTGCCAGAAACGAGTTCTGTTGGTAGTTTTTACACTACCCCGGTAGGCAAGAGAAAGGCACCACAAAACTTGTTCTACCTGCTTTCTGGGCTGAGATGGGGAATCGCTGAATTTTGGACTCGGCTGGTGACAAAATGTTCCAAACACACCCCATGCACAACTCCACCGGGGAAGGTGCCAGAAACGAGTTCTGTTGGTAGTTTTTTACACTACCCCGGTAGGCAGCTGAAAGGCACCACAAAACTTGTTCTACCTGCTTTCTGGGCTGAGATGGGGAATCGCTGAATTTTGGACTCGGCTGGTGACAAAATGTTCCAAACACACCCCATGCACAACTCCACCGGGGAAGGTGCCAGAAAGGAGTTCTCTTGGTAGTTTTTACACTACCCCAGTAGGCAAGAGAAAGGCACCACAAAACTTGTTCTACCTGCTTTCTGGGCTGAGATGGGGAATCGCTGAATTTTGGACTCGGCTGGTGACAAAATGTTCCAAACACACCCCATGCACAACTCCACCGGGGAAGGTGCCAGAAACGAGTTCTGTTGGTAGTTTTTACACTACCCCGGTAGGCAGCTGAAAGGCACCACAAAACTTGTTCTACCTGCTTTCTGGGCTGAGATGGAGAATCGCTGAATTTTGGACTCGGCTGGTGACAAAATGTTCCAAACACACCCCATGCACAACTCCACCGGGGAAGGTGCCAGAAACGAGTTCTGTTGGTAGTTTTTACACTACCCCAGTAGGCAGCTGAAAGGCACCACAAAACTTGTTCTACCTGCTTTCTGGGCTGAGATGGGGAATCGCTGAATTTTGGACTCGGCTGGTGACAAAATGTTCCAAACACACCCCATGCACAACTCCACCGGGGAAGGTGCCAGAAACGAGTTCTGTTGGTAGTTTTTACAGTACCCCGGTAGGCAGCTGAAAGGCACCACAAAACTTGTTCTACCTGCTTTCTGGGCTGAGATGGGGGAATCGCTGAATTTTGGACTCGGCTGGTGACAAAATGTTCCAAACACACCCCATGCACAACTCCACCGGGGAAGGTGCCAGAAACGAGTTCTGTTGGTAGTTTTTACACTACCCCCGGTAGGCAAGAGAAAGGCACCACAAAAGTTGTTCTACCTGCTTTCTGGGCTGAGATGGAGAATCGCTGAATTTTGGACTCGGCTGCTGACAAAATGTTCCAAACACACCCCATGCACACCTCCACCGGGGAAGGTGCCAGAAACGAGTTCTGTTGGTAGTTTTTACACTACCCCGGTAGGCAAGAGAAAGGCACCACAAAACTTGTTCTACCTGCTTTCTGGGCTGAGATGGGGAATCGCTGGATTTTGGACTCGGCTGGTGACAAAATGTTCCAAACACACCCCATGCACACCTCCACCGGGGAAGGTGCCAGAAACGAGTTCTGTTGGTAGTTTTTACACTACCCCGGTAGGCAGCTGAAAGGCACCACAAAACTTGTTCTACCTGCTTTCTGGGCTGAGATGGGGAATCGCTGAGTTTTGGACTCGGCTGGTGACAAAATGTTCCAAACACACCCCATGCACAACTCCACCGGGGAAGGTGCCAGAAACGAGTTCTGTTGGTAGTTTTTACACTACCCCGGTAGGCAGCTGAAAGGCACCACAAAACTTGTTCTACCTGCTTTCTGGGCTGAGATGGGGAATCGCTGAATTTTGGACTCGGCTGGTGACAAAATGTTCCAAACACACCCCATGCACAACTCCACCGGGGAAGGTGCCAGAAACGAGTTCTGTTGGTAGTTTTTACACTACCCCAGTAGGCAGCTGAAAGGCACCACAAAACTTGTTCTACCTGCTTTCTGGGCTGAGATGGGAATCGCTGAATTTTGGACTCAGCTGGTGACAAAATGTTCCAAACACACCCCATGCACAACTCCACCGGGGAAGGTGCCAGAAACGAGTTCTGTTGGTAGTTTTTACACTACCCCGGTAGGCAGCTGAAAGGCACCACAAAACTTGTTCTACCTGCTTTCTGGGCTGAGATGGGGAACGGCTGAATTTTGGACTCGGCTGGTGACAAAATGTTCCAAACACACCCCATGCACACCTCCACCGGGGAAGGTGCCAGAAACGAGTTCTGTTGGTAGTTTTTACACTACCCCGGTAGGCAGCTGAAAGGCACCACAAAACTTGTTCTACCTGCTTTCTGGGCTGAGATGGGGAACAGCTGAATTTTGGACTCGGCTGGTAACAAAATGTTCCAAACACACCCCATGCACACCTCCACCGGGGAAGGTGCCAGAAACGAGTTCTGTTGGTAGTTTTTACACTACCCCGGTAGGCAGCTGAAAGGCACCACAAAACTTGTTCTACCTGCTTTCTGGGCTGAGATGGGGAACGGCTGAATTTTGGACTCGGCTGGTGACAAAATGTTCCAAACACACCCCATGCACAACTCCACCGGGGAAGGTGCCAGAAACGAGTTCTGTTGGTAGTTTTTACACTACCCCGGTAGGCAGCTGAAAGGCACCACAAAACTTGTTCTACCTGCTTTCTGGGCTGAGATGGGGAATCGCTGAATTTGGACTCGGCTGGTGACAAAATGTTCCAAACACACCCCATGCACAACTCCACCGGGGAAGGTGCCAGAAACGAGTTCTGTTGGTAGTTTTTACACTACCCCGGTAGGCAGCTGAAAGGCACCACAAAACTTGTTCTACCTGCTTTCTGGGCTGAGATGGGGAATCGCTGAATTTTGGACTCGGCTGGTGACAAAATGTTCCAAACACACCCCATGCACAACTCCACCGGGGAAGGTGCCTGAAACGAGTTCTGTTGGTAGTTTTTACACTACCCCGGTAGGCAGCTGAAAGGCACCACAAAACTTGTTCTACCTGCTTTCTGGGCTGAGATGGGGAATCGCTGAATTTTGGACTCGGCTGGTGACAAAATGTTCCAAACACACCCCATGCACAACTCCACCGGGGAAGGTGCCAGAAACGAGTTCTGTTGGTAGTTTTTACACTACCCCGGTAGGCAGCTGAAAGGCACCACAAAACTTGTTCTACGTGCTTTCTGGGCTGAGATGGGGAATCGCTGAATTTTGGACTCGGCTGCTGACAAAATGTTCCAAACACACCCCATGCACAACTCCACCGGGGAAGGTGCCAGAAACGAGTTCTGTTGGTAGTTTTTACAGTACCCCGGTAGGCAGCTGAAAGGCACCACAAAACTTGTTCTACCTGCTTTCTGGGCTGAGATGGGGAATAGCTGAATTTTGGACTCGGCTGGTGACAAAATGTTCCAAACACACCCCATGCACAACTCCACCGGGGAAGGTGCCAGAAACGAGTTCTGTTGGTAGTTTTTACACTACCCCGGTAGGCAGCTGAAAGGCACCACAAAACTTGTTCTACCTGCTTTCTGGGCTGAGATGGGGAATAGCTGAATTTTGGACTCGGCTGGTGACAAAATGTTCCAAACACACCCCATGCACACCTCCACCGGGGAAGGTGCCTGAAACGAGTTCTGTTGGTAGTTTTTACACTACCCCCGGTAGGCAGCTGAAAGGCACCACAAAACTTGTTCTACCTGCTTTCTGGGCTGAGATGGGGAATCGCTGAATTTTGGACTCGGCTGGTGACAAAATGTTCCAAACACACCCCATGCACAACTCCACCGGGGAAGGTGCCAGAAACGAGTTCTGTTGGTAGTTTTTACACTACCCCGGTAGGCAGCTGAAAGGCACCACAAAACTTGTTCTACGTGCTTTCTGGGCTGAGATGGGGAATCGCTGAATTTTGGACTCGGCTGGTGACAAAATGTTCCAAACACACCCCATGCACAACTCCACCGGGGAAGGTGCCAGAAACGAGTTCTGTTGGTAGTTTTTACAGTACCCCGGTAGGCAGCTGAAAGGCACCACAAAACTTGTTCTACCTGCTTTCTGGGCTGAGATGGGGAATAGCTGAATTTTGGACTCGGCTGGTGACAAAATGTTCCAAACACACCCCATGCACAACTCCACCGGGGAAGGTGCCAGAAACGAGTTCTGTTGGTAGTTTTTACACTACCCCGGTAGGCAAGAGAAAGGCACCACAAAAGTTGTTCTACCTGCTTTCTGGGCTGAGATGGAGAATCGCTGAATTTTGGACTCGGCTGCTGACAAAATGTTCCAAACACACCCCATGCACACCTCCACCGGGGAAGGTGCCAGAAACGAGTTCTGTTGGTAGTTTTTACACTACCCCGGTAGGCAAGAGAAAGGCACCACAAAACTTGTTCTACCTGCTTTCTGGGCTGAGATGGGGAATCGCTGGATTTTGGACTCGGCTGGTGACAAAATGTTCCAAACACACCCCATGCACAACTCCACCGGGGAAGGTGCCAGAAACGAGTTCTGTTGGTAGTTTTTACACTACCCCGGTAGGCAGCTGAAAGGCACCACAAAACTTGTTCTACCTGCTTTCTGGGCTGAGATGGGGAATCGCTGAGTTTTGGACTCGGCTGGTGACAAAATGTTCCAAACACACCCCATGCACAACTCCACCGGGGAAGGTGCCAGAAACGAGTTCTGTTGGTAGTTTTTACACTACCCCCGGTAGGCAGCTGAAAGGCA
Source organism: Falco cherrug (assembly GCF_023634085.1). Lineage (NCBI taxonomy): Eukaryota > Metazoa > Chordata > Aves > Falconiformes > Falconidae > Falco > Falco cherrug. Next base: position 942 of record NW_026599416.1, on the reverse strand, counting down.
CCACAAAACTTGTTCTACCTGCTTTCTGGGCTGAGATGGGGAATCGCTGAATTTTGGACTCGGCTGGTGACAAAATGTTCCAAACACACCCCATGCACAACTCCACCGGGGAAGGTGCCAGAAACGAGTTCTGTTGGTAGTTTTTACCACTACCCCGGTAGGCAGCTGAAAGGCACCACAAAACTTGTTCTACCTGCTTTCTGGGCTGAGATGGGGAATAGCTGAATTTTGGACTCGGCTGCTGACAAAATGTTCCAAACACACCCCATGCACAACTCCACCGGGGAAGGTGCCAGAAACGAGTTCTGTTGGTAGTTTTTACACTACCCCGGTAGGCAGCTGAAAGGCACCACAAAACTTGTTCTACCTGCTTTCTGGGCTGAGATGGGGAACGGCTGAATTTTGGACTCGGCTGGTGACAAAATGTTCCAAACACACCCCATGCACAACTCCACCGGGGAAGGTGCCAGAAACGAGTTCTGTTGGTAGTTTTTACACTACCCCCGGTAGGCAGCTGAAAGGCACCACAAAACTTGTTCTAACCTGCTTTCTGGGCTGAGATGGGGAATCGCTGAATTTTGGACTCGGCTGGTGACAAAATGTTCCAAACACACCCCATGCACAACTCCACCGGGGAAGGTGCCAGAAAGGAGTTCTGTTGGTAGTTTTTACACTACCCCCAGTAGGCAAGAGAAAGGCACCACAAAACTTGTTCTACCTGCTTTCTGGGCTGAGATGGGGAATCGCTGAATTTTGGACTCGGCTGGTGACAAAATGTTCCAAACACACCCCATGCACAACTCCACCGGGGAAGGTGCCAGAAACGAGTTCTGTTGGTAGTTTTTACACTACCCCGGTAGGCAGCTGAAAGGCACCACAAAACTTGTTCTACCTGCTTTCTGGGCTGAGATGGGGAATCGCTGAATTTTGGTCTCGGCTGGT
>NW_026599415.1:0-71256 GCF_023634085.1 Falco cherrug | reverse complement strand
ACCTTCCCCGGTGGAGTTGTGCATGGGGTGTGTTTGGAACATTTTGTTACCAGCCGAGTCCAAAATTCAGCGATTCCCCATCTCAGCCCAGAAAGCAGGTTAGAACAAGTTTTGTGGTGCCTTTCAGCTGCCTACCGGGGTAGTGTAAAAACTACCAACAGAACTCGTTTCTGGCACCTTCCCCGGTGGAGTTGTGCATGGGGTGTGTTTGGAACATTTTGTCACCAGCCGAGTCCAAAATTCAGCGATTCCCCATCTCAGCCCAGAAAGCAGGTAGAACAAGTTTTGTGGTGCCTTTCAGCTGCCTACCGGGGTAGTGTAAAAACTACCAACAGAACTCGTTTCTGGCACCTTCCCCGGTGGAGTTGTGCATGGGGTGTGTTTGGAACATTTTGTCACCAGCCGAGTCCAAAATTCAGCGATTCCCCATCTCAGCCCAGAAAGCAGGTAGAACAAGTTTTGTGGTGCCTTTCTCTTGCCTACCGGGGTAGTGTAAAAACTACCAACGGAACTCGATTCTGGCACCTTCCCCGGTGGAGTTGTGCATGGGGTGTGTTTGGAACATTTTGTCACCAGCCGAGTCCAAAATTCAGCGATTCCCCATCTCAGCCCAGAAAGCAGGTAGAACAAGTTTTGTGGTGCCTTTCAGCTGCCTACCGGGGTAGTGTAAAAACTACCAACAGAACTCGTTTCTGGCACCTTCCCCGGTGGAGGTGTGCATGGGGTGTGTTTGGAACATTTTGTCACCAGCCGAGTCCAAAATTCAGCGATTCTCCATCTCAGCCCAGAAAGCAGGTACAACAAGTTTTGTGGTGCCTTTCTCTTGCCTACCGGGGTAGTGTAAAAACTACCAACAGAACTCCTTTCTGGCACCTTCCCCGGTGGAGTTGTGCATGGGGTGTGTTTGGAACATTTTGTCACCAGCCGAGTCCAAAATTCAGCGATTCCCCATCTCAGCCCAGAAAGCAGGTAGAACAAGTTTTGTGGTGCCTTTCAGCTGCCTACCGGGGTAGTGTAAAAACTACCAACAGAACTCGTTTCTGGCACCTTCCCCGGTGGAGTTGTGCATGGGGTGTGTTTGGAACATTTTGTCACCAGCCGAGTCCAAAATTCAGCGATTCCCCATCTCAGCCCAGAAAGCAGGTAGAACAAGTTTTTTGGTGCCTTTCAGCTGCCTACCGGGGTAGTGTAAAAACTACCAACAGAACTCGTTTCTGGCACCTTCCCCGGTGGAGTTGTGCATGGGGTGTGTTTGGAACATTTTGTCACCAGCCGAGTCCAAATTCAGCGATTCCCCATCTCAGCCCAGAAAGCAGGTAGAACAAGTTTTTGTGGTGCCTTTCAGCTGCCTACCGGGGTAGTGTAAAAACTACCAACAGAACTCGTTTCTGGCACCTTCCCCGGTGGAGTTGTGCATGGGGTGTGTTTGGAACATTTTGTCACCAGCCGAGTCCAAAATTCAGCGATTCCCCATCTCAGCCCAGAAAGCAGGTAGAACAAGTTTTGTGGTGCCTTTCAGCTGCCTACCGGGGTAGTGTAAAAACTACCAACAGAACTCGTTTCTGGCACCTTCCCCGGTGGAGTTGTGCATGGGGTGTGTTTGGAACATTTTGTCACCAGCCGAGTCCAAAATTCAGCGATTCCCCATCTCAGCCCAGAAAGCAGGGTAGAACAAGTTTTGTGGTGCCTTTCAGCTGCCTACCGGGGGTAGTGTAAAAACTACCAACAGAACTCGTTTCTGGCACCTTCCCCGGTGGAGTTGTGCATGGGGTGTGTTTGGAACATTTTGTCACCAGCCGAGTCCAAAATTCAGCGATTCCCCATCTCAGCCCAGAAAGCAGGTAGAACAAGTTTTGTGGTGCCTTTCTCTTGCCTACCGGGGTAGTGTAAAAACTACCAACAGAACTCGTTTCTGGCACCTTCCCCGGTGGAGTTGTGCATGGGGTGTGTTTGGAACATTTTGTCACCAGCCGAGTCCAAAATTCAGCGATTCCCCATCTCAGCCGAGAAAGCAGGTAGAACAAGTTTTGTGGTGCCTTTCAGCTGCCTACCGGGGTAGTGTAAAAACTACCAACAGAACTCCTTTCTGGCACCTTCCCCGGTGGAGTTGTGCATGGGGTGTGTTTGGAACATTTTGTCACCAGCCGAGTCCAAAATTCAGCGATTCCCCATCTCAGCCCAGAAAGCAGGTAGAACAAGTTTTGTGGTGCCTTTCTCTTGCCTACCGGGGTAGTGTAAAAACTACCAACGGAACTCGATTCTGGCACCTTCCCCGGTGGAGTTGTGCATGGGGTGTGTTTGGAACATTTTGTCACCAGCCGAGTCCAAAATTCAGCGATTCCCCATCTCAGCCCAGAAAGCAGGTAGAACAAGTTTTGTGGTGCCTTTCAGCTGCCTACCGGGGTAGTGTAAAAACTACCAACAGAACTCGTTTCTGGCACCTTCCCCGGTGGAGTTGTGCATGGGGTGTGTTTGGAACATTTTGTCACCAGCCGAGTCCAAAATTCAGCGATTCTCCATCTCAGCCCAGAAAGCAGGTACAACAAGTTTTGTGGTGCCTTTCTCTTGCCTACCGGGGTAGTGTAAAAAACTACCAACAGAACTCGTTTCTGGCACCTTCCCCGGTGGAGTTGTGCATGGGGTGTGTTTGGAACATTTTGTCACCAGCCGAGTCCAAAATTCAGCGATTCCCCATCTCAGCCCAGAAAGCAGGTAGAACAAGTTTTTTGGTGCCTTTCAGCTGCCTACCGGGGGTAGTGTAAAAACTACCAACAGAACTCGTTTTCTGGCACCTTCCCCGGTGGAGTTGTGCATGGGGTGTGTTTGGAACATTTTGTTACCAGCCGAGTCCAAAATTCAGCGATTCCCCATCTCAGCCCAGAAAGCAGGTAGAACAAGTTTTGTGGTGCCTTTCAGCTGCCTACCGGGGTAGTGTAAAAACTACCAACGGAACTCGTTTCTGGCACCTTCCCCGGTGGAGTTGTGCATGGGGTGTGTTTGGAACATTTTGTCACCAGCCGAGTCCAAAATTCAGCGATTCCCCATCTCAGCCCAGAAAGCAGGTAGAACAAGTTTTGTGGTGCCTTTCAGCTGCCTACCGGGGTAGTGTAAAAACTACCAACGGAACTCGTTTCTGGCACCTTCCCCGGTGGAGTTGTGCATGGGGTGTGTTTGGAACATTTTGTCACCAGCCGAGTCCAAAATTCAGCGATTCCCCATCTCAGCCCAGAAAGCAGGTAGAACAAGTTTTGTGGTGCCTTTCAGCTGCCTACCGGGGTAGTGTAAAAAACTACCAACGGAACTCGTTTCTGGCACCTTCCCCGGTGGAGTTGTGCATGGGGTGTGTTTGGAACATTTTGTCACCAGCCGAGTCCAAAATTCAGCGATTCCCCATCTCAGCCCAGAAAGCAGGTAGAACAAGTTTTGTGGTGCCTTTCTCTTGCCTACCGGGGTAGTGTAAAAACTACCAACAGAACTCGTTTCTGGCACCTTCCCCGGTGGAGTTGTGCATGGGGTGTGTTTGGAACATTTTGTCACCAGCCGAGTCCAAAATTCAGCGATTCCCCATCTCAGCCCAGTAAGCAGGTAGAACAAGTTTTGTGGTGCCTTTCTCTTGCCTACCGGGGTAGTGTAAAAACTACCAACAGAACTCGTTTCTGGCACCTTCCCCGGTGGAGTTGTGCATGGGGTGTGTTTTGGAACATTTTGTCACCAGCCGAGTCCAAAATTCAGCTCTTCCCCATCTCAGCCCAGAAAGCAGGTAGAACAAGTTTTGTGGTGCCTTTCAGCTGCCTACCGGGGTAGTGTAAAAACTACCAACAGAACTCGTTTCTGGCACTCGGGGCCTTCCGTGGTGTGCATGGGGTGTGTTTGGAACATTTTGTCACCAGCCGAGTCCAAAATTCAGCGATTCCCCATCTCAGCCCAGAAAGCAGGTAGAACAAGTTTTGTGGTGCCTTTCTCTTGCCTACCGGGGTAGTGTAAAAACTACCAACAGAACTCCTTTCTGGCACCTTCCCCGGTGGAGTTGTGCATGGGGTGTGTTTGGAACATTTTGTCACCAGCCGAGTCCAAAATTCAGCGATTCCCCATCTCAGCCCAGAAAGCAGGTAGAACAAGTTTTGTGGTGCCTTTCAGCTGCCTACCGGGGTAGTGTAAAAACTACCAACAGAACTCGTTTCTGGCACCTTCCCCGGTGGAGTTGTGCATGGGGTGTGTTTGGAACATTTTGTCACCAGCCGAGTCCAAAATTCAGCGATTCCCCATCTCAGCCCAGAAAGCAGGTAGAACAAGTTTTTTGGTGCCTTTCAGCTGCCTACCGGGGTAGTGTAAAAACTACCAACAGAACTCGTTTCTGGCACCTTCCCCGGTGGAGTTGTGCATGGGGTGTGTTTGGAACATTTTGTCACCAGCCGAGTCCAAAATTCAGCGATTCCCCATCTCAGCCCAGAAAGCAGGTAGAACAAGTTTTGTGGTGCCTTTCAGCTGCCTACCGGGGTAGTGTAAAAACTACCAACAGAACTCGTTTCTGGCACCTTCCCCGGTGGAGTTGTGCATGGGGTGTGTTTGGAACATTTTGTCACCAGCCGAGTCCAAAATTCAGCGATTCCCCATCTCAGCCCAGAAAGCAGGTAGAACAAGTTTTGTGGTGCCTTTCAGCTGCCTACTGGGGTAGTGTAAAAACTACCAACAGAACTCGTTTCTGGCACCTTCCCCGGTGGAGTTGTGCATGGGGTGTGTTTGGAACATTTTGTCAGCAGCCGAGTCCAAAATTCAGCGATTCCCCATCTCAGCCGAGAAAGCAGGTAGAACAAGTTTTGTGGTGCCTTTCAGCTGCCTACCGGGGTAGTGTAAAAACTACCAACAGAACTCCTTTCTGGCACCTTCCCCGGTGGAGTTGTGCATGGGGTGTGTTTGGAACATTTTGTCACCAGCCGAGTCCAAAATTCAGCGATTCCCCATCTCAGCCCAGAAAGCAGGTAGAACAAGTTTTGTGGTGCCTTTCTCTTGCCTACCGGGGTAGTGTAAAAACTACCAACGGAACTCGATTCTGGCACCTTCCCCCGGTGGAGTTGTGCATGGGGTGTGTTTGGAACATTTTGTCACCAGCCGAGTCCAAAATTCAGCGATTCCCCATCTCAGCCCAGAAAGCAGGTAGAACAAGTTTTGTGGTGCCTTTCAGCTGCCTACCGGGGTAGTGTAAAAACTACCAACAGAACTCGTTTCTGGCACCTTCCCCGGTGGAGGTGTGCATGGGGTGTGTTTGGAACATTTTGTCACCAGCCGAGTCCAAATTCAGCGATTCTCCATCTCAGCCCAGAAAGCAGGTACAACAAGTTTTGTGGTGCCTTTCTCTTGCCTACCGGGGTAGTGTAAAAACTACCAACAGAACTCGTTTCTGGCACCTTCCCCGGTGGAGTTGTGCATGGGGTGTGTTTGGAACATTTTGTCACCAGCCGAGTCCAAAATTCAGCGATTCCCCATCTCAGCCCAGAAAGCAGGTAGAACAAGTTTTTTGGTGCCTTTCAGCTGCCTACCGGGGTAGTGTAAAAACTACCAACAGAACTCGTTTCTGGCACCTTCCCCGGTGGAGTTGTGCATGGGGTGTGTTTGGAACATTTTGTTACCAGCCGAGTCCAAAATTCAGCGATTCCCCATCTCAGCCCAGAAAGCAGGTAGAACAAGTTTTGTGGTGCCTTTCAGCTGCCTACCGGGGTAGTGTAAAAACTACCAACGGAACTCGTTTCTGGCACCTTCCCCGGTGGAGTTGTGCATGGGGTGTGTTTGGAACATTTTGTCACCAGCCGAGTCCAAAATTCAGCGATTCCCCATCTCAGCCCAGAAAGCAGGTAGAACAAGTTTTGTGGTGCCTTTCAGCTGCCTACCGGGGTAGTGTAAAAACTACCAACAGAACTCGTTTCTGGCACCTTCCCCGGTGGAGTTGTGCATGGGGTGTGTTTGGAACATTTTGTCACCAGCCGAGTCCAAAATTCAGCGATTCCCCATCTCAGCCCAGAAAGCAGGTAGAACAAGTTTTGTGGTGCCTTTCAGCTGCCTACCGGGGTAGTGTAAAAACTACCAACGGAACTCGTTTCTGGCACCTTCCCCGGTGGAGTTGTGCATGGGGTGTGTTTGGAACATTTTGTCACCAGCCGAGTCCAAAATTCAGCGATTCCCCATCTCAGCCCAGAAAGCAGGTAGAACAAGTTTTGTGGTGCCTTTCTCTTGCCTACCGGGGGTAGTGTAAAAACTACCAACAGAACTCGTTTCTGGCACCTTCCCCGGTGGAGTTGTGCATGGGGTGTGTTTGGAACATTTTGTCACCAGCCGAGTCCAAAATTCAGCGATTCCCCATCTCAGCCCAGTAAGCAGGTAGAACAAGTTTTGTGGTGCCTTTCTCTTGCCTACCGGGGTAGTGTAAAAACTACCAACAGAACTCGTTTCTGGCACCTTCCCCGGTGGAGTTGTGCATGGGGTGTGTTTGGAACATTTTGTCACCAGCCGAGTCCAAAATTCAGCTCTTCCCCATCTCAGCCCAGAAAGCAGGTAGAACAAGTTTTGTGGTGCCTTTCAGCTGCCTACCGGGGTAGTGTAAAAACTACCAACAGAACTCCTTTCTGGCACCTTCCCCGGTGGAGTTGTGCATGGGGTGTGTTTGGAACATTTTGTCACCAGCCGAGTCCAAAATTCAGCGATTCCCCATCTCAGCCCAGAAAGCAGGTAGAACAAGTTTTGTGGTGCCTTTCTCTTGCCTACCGGGGTAGTGTAAAAACTACCAACGGAACTCGATTCTGGCACCTTCCCCGGTGGAGTTGTGCATGGGGTGTGTTTGGAACATTTTGTCACCAGCCGAGTCCAAAATTCAGCGATTCCCCATCTCAGCCCAGAAAGCAGGTAGAACAAGTTTTGTGGTGCCTTTCAGCTGCCTACCGGGGTAGTGTAAAAACTACCAACAGAACTCGTTTCTGGCACCTTCCCCGGTGGAGGTGTGCATGGGGTGTGTTTGGAACATTTTGTCACCAGCCGAGTCCAAAATTCAGCGATTCTCCATCTCAGCCCAGAAAGCAGGTACAACAAGTTTTGTGGTGCCTTTCTCTTGCCTACCGGGGTAGTGTAAAAACTACCAACAGAACTCGTTTCTGGCACCTTCCCCGGTGGAGTTGTGCATGGGGTGTGTTTGGAACATTTTGTCACCAGCCGAGTCCAAAATTCAGCGATTCCCCATCTCAGCCCAGAAAGCAGGTAGAACAAGTTTTGTGGTGCCTTTCAGCTGCCTACCGGGGTAGTGTAAAAACTACCAACAGAACTCGTTTCTGGCACCTTCCCCGGTGGAGTTGTGCATGGGGTGTGTTTGGAACATTTTGTCACCAGCCGAGTCCAAAATTCAGCGATTCCCCATCTCAGCCCAGAAAGCAGGTAGAACAAGTTTTTTGGTGCCTTTCAGCTGCCTACCGGGGTAGTGTAAAAACTACCAACAGAACTCGTTTCTGGCACCTTCCCCGGTGGAGTTGTGCATGGGGTGTGTTTGGAACATTTTGTCACCAGCCGAGTCCAAAATTCAGCGATTCCCCATCTCAGCCCAGAAAGCAGGTAGAACAAGTTTTGTGGTGCCTTTCAGCTGCCTACCGGGGTAGTGTAAAAACTACCAACAGAACTCGTTTCTGGCACCTTCCCCGGTGGAGTTGTGCATGGGGTGTGTTTGGAACATTTTGTCACCAGCCGAGTCCAAAATTCAGCGATTCCCCATCTCAGCCCAGAAAGCAGGTAGAACAAGTTTTGTGGTGCCTTTCAGCTGCCTACCGGGGTAGTGTAAAAACTACCAACAGAACTCGTTTCTGGCACCTTCCCCGGTGGAGTTGTGCATGGGGTGTGTTTGGAACATTTTGTCACCAGCCGAGTCCAAAATTCAGCGATTCCCCATCTCAGCCCAGAAAGCAGGTAGAACAAGTTTTGTGGTGCCTTTCAGCTGCCTACCGGGGTAGTGTAAAAACTACCAACAGAACTCGTTTCTGGCACCTTCCCCGGTGGAGTTGTGCATGGGGTGTGTTTGGATCATTTTGTCACCAGCCGAGTCCAAAATTCAGCGATTCCCCATCTCAGCCCAGTAAGCAGGTAGAACAAGTTTTGTGGTGCCTTTCTCTTGCCTACCGGGGTAGTGTAAAAACTACCAACAGAACTCGTTTCTGGCACCTTCCCCGGTGGAGTTGTGCATGGGGTGTGTTTGGAACATTTTGTCACCAGCCGAGTCCAAAATTCAGCGATTCCCCATCTCAGCCCAGAAAGCAGGTAGAACAAGTTTTGTGGTGCCTTTCAGCTGCCTACCGGGGTAGTGTAAAAACTACCAACAGAACTCCTTTCTGGCACCTTCCCCGGTGGAGTTGTGCATGGGGTGTGTTTGGAACATTTTTTTACCAGCCGAGTCCAAAATTCAGCCGTTCCCCATCTCAGCCCAGAAAGCAGGTAGAACAAGTTTTGTGGTGCCTTTCTCTTGCCTACCGGGGTAGTGTAAAAACTACCAACGGAACTCGATTCTGGCACCTTCCCCGGTGGAGTTGTGCATGGGGTGTGTTTGGAACATTTTGTCACCAGCCGAGTCCAAAATTCAGCGATTCCCCATCTCAGCCCAGAAAGCAGGTAGAACAAGTTTTGTGGTGCCTTTCAGCTGCCTACCAGGGTAGTGTAAAAACTACCAACAGAACTCGTTTCTGGCACCTTCCCCGGTGGAGTTGTGCATGGGGTGTGTTTGGAACATTTTGTCACCAGCCGAGTCCAAAATTCAGCGATTCCCCATCTCAGCCCAGAAAGCAGGTAGAACAAGTTTTGTGGTGCCTTTCAGCTGCCTACCGGGGTAGTGTAAAAACTACCAACAGAACTCGTTTCTGCCACCTTCCCCGGTGGAGTTGTGCATGGGGTGTGTTTGGAACATTTTGTCACCAGCCGAGTCCAAAATTCAGCGATTCCCCATCTCAGCCCAGAAAGCAGGTAGAACAAGTTTTGTGGTGCCTTTCAGCTGCCTACCGGGGTAGTGTAAAAACTACCAACAGAACTCGTTTCTGGCACCTTCCCCGGTGGAGTTGTGCATGGGGTGTGTTTGGAACATTTTGTCACCAGCCGAGTCCAAAATTCAGCGATTCCCCATCTCAGCCCAGAAAGCAGGTAGAACAAGTTTTGTGGTGCCTTTCAGCTGCCTACCGGGGTAGTGTAAAAACTACCAACAGAACTCGTTTCTGGCACCTTCCCCGGTGGAGTTGTGCATGGGGTGTGTTTGGAACATTTTGTTACCAGCCGAGTCCAAAATTCAGCGATTCCCCATCTCAGCCCAGAAAGCAGGTAGAACAAGTTTTGTGGTGCCTTTCAGCTGCCTACCGGGGTAGTGTAAAAACTACCAACAGAACTCGTTTCTGGCACCTTCCCCGGTGGAGTTGTGCATGGGGTGTGTTTGGAACATTTTGTCACCAGCCGAGTCCAAAATTCAGCGATTCCCCATCTCAGCCCAGAAAGCAGGTAGAACAAGTTTTGTGGTGCCTTTCAGCTGCCTACCGGGGTAGTGTAAAAACTACCAACAGAACTCGTTTCTGGCACCTTCCCCGGTGGAGTTGTGCATGGGGTGTGTTTGGAACATTTTGTCACCAGCCGAGTCCAAAATTCAGCGATTCCCCATCTCAGCCCAGAAAGCAGGTAGAACAAGTTTTGTGGTGCCTTTCAGCTGCCTACCGGGGTAGTGTAAAAACTACCAACAGAACTCGTTTCTGCCACCTTCCCCGGTGGAGTTGTGCATGGGGTGTGTTTGGAACATTTTGTCACCAGCCGAGTCCAAAATTCAGCGATTCCCCATCTCAGCCCAGTAAGCAGGTAGAACAAGTTTTGTGGTGCCTTTCAGCTGCCTACCGGGGTAGTGTAAAAACTACCAACAGAACTCGTTTCTGGCACCTTCCCCGGTGGAGTTGTGCATGGGGTGTGTTTGGAACATTTTGTCACCAGCCGAGTCCAAAATTCAGCGATTCCCCATCTCAGCCCAGAAAGCAGGTAGAACAAGTTTTGTGGTGCCTTTCAGCTGCCTACCGGGGTAGTGTAAAAACTACCAACAGAACTCGTTTCTGGCACCTTCCCCGGTGGAGTTGTGCATGGGGTGTGTTTGGAACATTTTGTCACCAGCCGAGTCCAAAATTCAGCGATTCCCCATCTCAGCCCAGAAAGCAGGTAGAACAAGTTTTGTGGTGCCTTTCAGCTGCCTACCGGGGTAGTGTAAAAACTACCAACAGAACTCGTTTCTGGCACCTTCCCCGGTGGAGTTGTGCATGGGGTGTGTTTGGAACATTTTGTCACCAGCCGAGTCCAAAATTCAGCGATTCCCCATCTCAGCCCAGAAAGCAGGTAGAACAAGTTTTGTGGTGCCTTTCAGCTGCCTACCGGGGTAGTGTAAAAACTACCAACAGAACTCGTTTCTGGCACCTTCCCCGGTGGAGTTGTGCATGGGGTGTGTTTGGAACATTTTGTCACCAGCCGAGTCCAAAATTCAGCGATTCCCCATCTCAGCCCAGAAAGCAGGTAGAACAAGTTTTGTGGTGCCTTTCAGCTGCCTACCGGGGTAGTGTAAAAACTACCAACAGAACTCGTTTCTGGCACCTTCCCCGGTGGAGGTGTGCATGGGGTGTGTTTGGAACATTTTGTCACCAGCCGAGTCCAAAATTCAGCGATTCCCCATCTCAGCCCAGAAAGCAGGTAGAACAAGTTTTGTGGTGCCTTTCAGCTGCCTACCGGGGTAGTGTAAAAACTACCAACAGAACTCGTTTCTGGCACCTTCCCCGGTGGAGTTGTGCATGGGGTGTGTTTGGAACATTTTGTCACCAGCCGAGTCCAAAATTCAGCGATTCCCCATCTCAGCCCAGAAAGCAGGTAGAACAAGTTTTGTGGTGCCTTTCAGCTGCCTACCGGGGTAGTGTAAAAACTACCAACAGAACTCGTTTCTGGCACCTTCCCCGGTGGAGTTGTGCATGGGGTGTGTTTGGAACATTTTGTCACCAGCCGAGTCCAAAATTCAGCGATTCCCCATCTCAGCCCAGAAAGCAGGTAGAACAAGTTTTGTGGTGCCTTTCAGCTGCCTACCGGGGTAGTGTAAAAACTACCAACAGAACTCGTTTCTGGCACCTTCCCCGGTGGAGTTGTGCATGGGGTGTGTTTGGAACATTTTGTCACCAGCCGAGTCCAAAATTCAGCGATTCCCCATCTCAGCCCAGAAAGCAGGTAGAACAACTTTTGTGGTGCCTTTCAGCTGCCTACCGGGGTAGTGTAAAAACTACCAACAGAACTCGTTTCTGGCACCTTCCCCGGTGGAGTTGTGCATGGGGTGTGTTTGGAACATTTTGTCAGCAGCCGAGTCCAAAATTCAGCGATTCCCCATCTCAGCCCAGAAAGCAGGTAGAACAAGTTTTGTGGTGCCTTTCAGCTGCCTACCAGGGTAGTGTAAAAACTACCAACAGAACTCGTTTCTGGCACCTTCCCCGGTGGAGTTGTGCATGGGGTGTGTTTGGAACATTTTGTCACCAGCCGAGTCCAAAATTCAGCGATTCCCCATCTCAGCCCAGAAAGCAGGTAGAACAAGTTTTGTGGTGCCTTTCAGCTGCCTACCGGGGTAGTGTAAAAACTACCAACAGAAACTCGTTTCTGGCACCTTCCCCGGTGGAGGTGTGCATGGGGTGTGTTTGGAACATTTTGTCACCAGCCGAGTCCAAAATTCAGCGATTCCCCATCTCAGCCCAGAAAGCAGGTAGAACAACTTTTGTGGTGCCTTTCAGCTGCCTACCGGGGTAGTGTAAAAACTACCAACAGAACTCGTTTCTGGCACCTTCCCCGGTGGAGTTGTGCATGGGGTGTGTTTGGAACATTTTGTCAGCAGCCGAGTCCAAAATTCAGCGATTCCCCATCTCAGCCCAGAAAGCAGGTAGAACAAGTTTTGTGGTGCCTTTCAGCTGCCTACCAGGGTAGTGTAAAAACTACCAACAGAACTCGTTTCTGGCACCTTCCCCGGTGGAGTTGTGCATGGGGTGTGTTTGGAACATTTTGTCACCAGCCGAGTCCAAAATTCAGCGATTCCCCATCTCAGCCCAGAAAGCAGGTAGAACAAGTTTTGTGGTGCCTTTCAGCTGCCTACCGGGGTAGTGTAAAAACTACCAACAGAACTCGTTTCTGGCACCTTCCCCGGTGGAGGTGTGCATGGGGTGTGTTTGGAACATTTTGTCACCAGCCGAGTCCAAAATTCAGCGATTCCCCATCTCAGCCCAGAAAGCAGGTAGAACAAGTTTTGTGGTGCCTTTCAGCTGCCTACCGGGGTAGTGTAAAAACTACCAACAGAACTCGTTTCTGGCACCTTCCCCGGTGGAGTTGTGCATGGGGTGTGTTTGGAACATTTTGTCACCAGCCGAGTCGAAAATTCAGCGATTCCCCATCTCAGCCCAGAAAGCAGGTAGAACAAGTTTTGTGGTGCCTTTCAGCTGCCTACCGGGGTAGTGTAAAAACTACCAACAGAACTCGTTTCTGGCACCTTCCCCGGTGGAGTTGTGCATGGGGTGTGTTTGGAACATTTTGTCACCAGCCGAGTCCAAAATTCAGCGATTCCCCATCTCAGCCCAGAAAGCAGGTAGAACAAGTTTTGTGGTGCCTTTCAGCTGCCTACCGGGGTAGTGTAAAAACTACCAACAGAACTCGTTTCTGGCACCTTCCCCGGTGGAGTTGTGCATGGGGTGTGTTTGGAACATTCTGTCACCAGCCGAGTCCAAAATTCAGCTGTTCCCCATCTCTAGCCCAGGAAGCAGATAAGAAAAGGTTTAATGGTGCCTTTCAGCTGCCTACCGGGGTAGTGTAAAAACTACCAACGGAACTCGTTTCTGGCACCTTCCCCGGTGGAGTTGTGCATGGGGTGTGTTTGGAACATTTTGTCACCAGCCGAGTCCAAAATTCAGCGATTCCCCATCTCAGCCCAGAAAGCAGGTAGAACAAGTTTTGTGGTGCCTTTCAGCTGCCTACCGGGGTAGTGTAAAAACTACCAACAGAACTCGTTTCTGGCACCTTCCCCGGTGGAGTTGTGCATGGGGTGTGTTTGGAACATTTTGTCACCAGCCGAGTCCAAAATTCAGCGATTCCCCATCTCAGCCCAGAAAGCAGGTAGAACAAGTTTTGTGGTGCCTTTCAGCTGCCTACCGGGGTAGTGTAAAAACTACCAACAGAACTCGTTTCTGGCACCTTCCCCGGTGGAGTTGTGCATGGGGTGTGTTTGGAACATTTTGTCACCAGCCGAGTCCAAAATTCAGCGATTCCCCATCTCAGCCCAGAAAGCAGGTAGAACAAGTTTTGTGGTGCCTTTCAGCTGCCTACCGGGGTAGTGTAAAAACTACCAACAGAACTCGTTTCTGGCACCTTCCCCGGTGGAGTTGTGCATGGGGTGTGTTTGGAACATTTTGTCACCAGCCGAGTCCAAAATTCAGCGATTCCCCATCTCAGCCCAGAAAGCAGGTAGAACAAGTTTTGTGGTGCCTTTCAGCTGCCTACCGGGGTAGTGTAAAAACTACCAACGGAACTCGTTTCTGGCACCTTCCCCGGTGGAGTTGTGCATGGGGTGTGTTTGGAACATTTTGTCACCAGCCGAGTCCAAAATTCAGCGATTCCCCATCTCAGCCCAGAAAGCAGGTAGAACAAGTTTTGTGGTGCCTTTCAGCTGCCTACCGGGGTAGTGTAAAAACTACCAACAGAACTCGTTTCTGGCACCTTCCCCGGTGGAGTTGTGCATGGGGTGTGTTTGGAACATTTTGTCACCAGCCGAGTCCAAAATTCAGCGATTCCCCATCTCAGCCCAGAAAGCAGGTAGAACAAGTTTTGTGGTGCCTTTCAGCTGCCTACCGGGGTAGTGTAAAAACTACCAACAGAACTCGTTTCTGGCACCTTCCCCGGTGGAGTTGTGCATGGGGTGTGTTTGGAACATTTTGTCACCAGCCGAGTCCAAAATTCAGCGATTCCCCATCTCAGCCCAGAAAGCAGGTAGAACAAGTTTTGTGGTGCCTTTCAGCTGCCTACCGGGGTAGTGTAAAAACTACCAACAGAACTCGTTTCTGGCACCTTCCCCGGTGGAGTTGTGCATGGGGTGTGTTTGGAACATTTTGTCACCAGCCGAGTCCAAAATTCAGCGATTCCCCATCTCAGCCCAGAAAGCAGGTAGAACAAGTTTTGTGGTGCCTTTCTCTTGCCTACCGGGGTAGTGTAAAAACTACCAACAGAACTCGTTTCTGGCACCTTCCCCGGTGGAGTTGTGCATGGGGTGTGTTTGGAACATTTTGTCACCAGCCGAGTCCAAAATTCAGCGATTCCCCATCTCAGCCCAGAAAGCAGGTAGAACAAGTTTTGTGGTGCCTTTCAGCTGCCTACCGGGGTAGTGTAAAAACTACCAACAGAACTCGTTTCTGGCACCTTCCCCGGTGGAGTTGTGCATGGGGTGTGTTTGGAACATTTTGTCACCAGCCGAGTCCAAAATTCAGCGATTCCCCATCTCAGCCCAGAAAGCAGGTAGAACAAGTTTTGTGGTGCCTTTCTCTTGCCTACCGGGGTAGTGTAAAAACTACCAACAGAACTCGTTTCTGGCACCTTCCCCGGTGGAGTTGTGCATGGGGTGTGTTTGGAACATTTTGTCACCAGCCGAGTCCAAAATTCAGCGATTCCCCATCTCAGCCCAGAAAGCAGGTAGAACAAGTTTTGTGGTGCCTTTCAGCTGCCTACCGGGGTAGTGTAAAAACTACCAACAGAACTCGTTTCTGGCACCTTCCCCGGTGGAGTTGTGCATGGGGTGTGTTTGGAACATTTTGTCACCAGCCGAGTCCAAAATTCAGCGATTCCCCATCTCAGCCCAGAAAGCAGGTAGAACAAGTTTTGTGGTGCCTTTCAGCTGCCTACCGGGGTAGTGTAAAAACTACCAACAGAACTCGTTTCTGGCACCTTCCCCGGTGGAGTTGTGCATGGGGTGTGTTTGGAACATTTTGTCACCAGCCGAGTCCAAAATTCAGCGATTCCCCATCTCAGCCCAGAAAGCAGGTAGAACAAGTTTTGTGGTGCCTTTCAGCTGCCTACCAGGGTAGTGTAAAAACTACCAACAGAACTCGTTTCTGGCACCTTCCCCGGTGGAGTTGTGCATGGGGTGTGTTTGGAACATTTTGTCACCAGCCGAGTCCAAAATTCAGCGATTCCCCATCTCAGCCCAGAAAGCAGGTAGAACAAGTTTTGTGGTGCCTTTCAGCTGCCTACCGGGGTAGTGTAAAAACTACCAACAGAACTCCTTTCTGGCACCTTCCCCGGTGGAGTTGTGCATGGGGTGTGTTTGGAACATTTTGTCACCAGCCGAGTCCAAATTTGAGCGATTCCCCATCTCAGCGCAGAAAGCAGGTACAACAAGTTTTGTGGTGCCTTTCTCTTGCCTACCGGGGTAGTGTAAAAACTACCAACAGAACTCGTTTCTGGCACCTTCCCCGGTGGAGTTGTGCATGGGGTGTGTTTGGAACATTTTGTCACCAGCCGAGTCCAAAATTCAGCGATTCCCCATCTCAGCCCAGAAAGCAGGTAGAACAAGTTTTGTGGTGCCTTTCAGCTGCCTACCGGGGTAGTGTAAAAACTACCAACAGAACTCGTTTCTGGCACCTTCCCCGGTGGAGTTGTGCATGGGGTGTGTTTGGAACATTTTGTTACCAGCCGAGTCCAAAATTCAGCGATTCCCCATCTCAGCCCAGAAAGCAGGTAGAACAAGTTTTGTGGTGCCTTTCAGCTGCCTACCGGGGTAGTGTAAAAACTACCAACAGAACTCGTTTCTGGCACCTTCCCCGGTGGAGTTGTGCATGGGGTGTGTTTGGAACATTTTGTCACCAGCCGAGTCCAAAATTCAGCGATTCCCCATCTCAGCCCAGAAAGCAGGTAGAACAAGTTTTGTGGTGCCTTTCAGCTGCCTACCGGGGTAGTGTAAAAACTACCAACAGAACTCGTTTCTGGCACCTTCCCCGGTGGAGGTGTGCATGGGGTGTGTTTGGAACATTTTGTCACCAGCCGAGTCCAAAATTCAGCGATTCCCCATCTCAGCCCAGAAAGCAGGTAGAACAAGTTTTGTGGTGCCTTTCAGCTGCCTACCGGGGTAGTGTAAAAACTACCAACGGAACTCGATTCTGGCACCTTCCCCGGTGGAGTTGTGCATGGGGTGTGTTTGGAACATTTTGTCACCAGCCGAGTCCAAAATTCAGTGATTCCCCATCTCAGCCCAGAAAGCAGGTAGAACAAGTTTTGTGGTGCCTTTCAGCTGCCTACCGGGGTAGTGTAAAAACTACCAACAGAACTCGTTTCTGGCACCTTCCCCGGTGGAGTTGTGCATGGGGTGTGTTTGGAACATTTTGTCACCAGCCGAGTCCAAAATTCAGCGATTCCCCATCTCAGCCCAGAAAGCAGGTAGAACAAGTTTTGTGGTGCCTTTCAGCTGCCTACCGGGGTAGTGTAAAAACTACCAACAGAACTCGTTTCTGGCACCTTCCCCGGTGGAGTTGTGCATGGGGTGTGTTTGGAACATTTTGTCACCAGCCGAGTCCAAAATTCAGCGATTCCCCATCTCAGCCCAGAAAGCAGGTAGAACAAGTTTTGTGGTGCCTTTCAGCTGCCTACCGGGGTAGTGTAAAAACTACCAACAGAACTCGTTTCTGGCACCTTCCCCGGTGGAGGTGTGCATGGGGTGTGTTTGGAACATTTTGTCACCAGCCGAGTCCAAAATTCAGCGATTCCCCATCTCAGCCCAGAAAGCAGGTAGAACAAGTTTTGTGGTGCCTTTCAGCTGCCTACCGGGGTAGTGTAAAAACTACCAACAGAACTCGTTTCTGGCACCTTCCCCGGTGGAGGTGTGCATGGGGTGTGTTTGGAACATTTTGTCACCAGCCGAGTCCAAAATTCAGCGATTCCCCATCTCAGCCCAGAAAGCAGGTAGAACAAGTTTTGTGGTGCCTTTCAGCTGCCTACCGGGGTAGTGTAAAAACTACCAACAGAACTCGTTTCTGGCACCTTCCCCGGTGGAGGTGTGCATGGGGTGTGTTTGGAACATTTTGTCACCAGCCGAGTCCAAAATTCAGCGATTCCCCATCTCAGCCCAGAAAGCAGGTAGAACAAGTTTTGTGGTGCCTTTCAGCTGCCTACCGGGGTAGTGTAAAAAACTACCAACAGAACTCGTTTCTGGCACCTTCCCCGGTGGAGGTGTGCATGGGGTGTGTTTGGAACATTTTGTCACCAGCCGAGTCCAAAATTCAGCGATTCCCCATCTCAGCCCAGAAAGCAGGTAGAACAAGTTTTGTGGTGCCTTTCTCTTGCCTACCGGGGTAGTGTAAAAACTACCAACAGAACTCGTTTCTGGCACCTTCCCCGGTGGAGTTGTGCATGGGGTGTGTTTGGAACATTTTGTTACCAGCCGAGTCCAAAATTCAGCGATTCCCCATCTCAGCCCAGAAAGCAGTAGAACAAGTTTTGTGGTGCCTTTCAGCTGCCTACCGGGGTAGTGTAAAAACTACCAACAGAACTCGTTTCTGGCACCTTCCCCGGTGGAGTTGTGCATGGGGTGTGTTTGGAACATTTTGTCACCAGCCGAGTCCAAAATTCAGCGATTCCCCATCTCAGCCCAGAAAGCAGGTAGAACAAGTTTTGTGGTGCCTTTCAGCTGCCTACCGGGGTAGTGTAAAAACTACCAACAGAACTCGTTTCTGGCACCTTCCCCGGTGGAGTTGTGCATGGGGTGTGTTTGGAACATTTTGTCACCAGCCGAGTCCAAAATTCAGCGATTCCCCATCTCAGCCGAGAAAGCAGGTAGAAAAACTTTTGTGGTGCCTTTCAGCTGCCTACCGGGGTAGTGTAAAAACTACCAAAAGAACTCGTTTCTGGCACCTTCCCCGGTGGAGTTGTGCATGGGGTGTGTTTGGAACATTTTGTCACCAGCCAAGTCCAAAATTCAGCGATTCCCCATCTCAGCCCAGAAAGCAGGTAGAACAAGTTTTGTGGTGCCTTTCTCTTGCCTACCGGGGTAGTGTAAAAACTACCAACAGAACTCGTTTCTGGCACCTTCCCCGGTGGAGTTGTGCATGGGGTGTGTTTGGAACATTTTGTCACCAGCCGAGTCCAAAATTCAGCGATTCCCCATCTCAGCCCAGAAAGCAGGTAGAACAAGTTTTGTGGTGCCTTTCAGCTGCCTACCGGGGTAGTGTAAAAACTACCAACAGAACTCGTTTCTGGCACCTTCCCCGGTGGAGTTGTGCATGGGGTGTGTTTGGAACATTTTGTCACCAGCCGAGTCCAAAATTCAGCGATTCCCCATCTCAGCCCAGAAAGCAGGTAGAACAAGTTTTGTGGTGCCTTTCAGCTGCCTACCGGGGTAGTGTAAAAACTACCAACAGAACTCGTTTCTGGCACCTTCCCCGGTGGAGGTGTGCATGGGGTGTGTTTGGAACATTTTGTTACCAGCCGAGTCCAAAATTCAGCCGTTCCCCATCTCAGCCCAGAAAGCAGGTACAACAAGTTTTGTGGTGCCTTTCTCTTGCCTACCGGGGTAGTGTAAAAACTACCAACGGAACTCGATTCTGGCACCTTCCCCGGTGGAGTTGTGCATGGGGTGTGTTTGGAACATTTTGTTACCAGCCGAGTCCAAAATTCAGCGATTCCCCATCTCAGCCCAGAAAGCAGGTAGAACAAGTTTTGTGGTGCCTTTCAGCTGCCTACCGGGGTAGTGTAAAAACTACCAACAGAACTCGTTTCTGGCACCTTCCCCGGTGGAGGTGTGCATGGGGTGTGTTTGGAACATTTTGTCACCAGCCGAGTCCAAAATTCAGCGATTCCCCATCTCAGCCCAGAAAGCAGGTAGAACAAGTTTTGTGGTGCCTTTCAGCTGCCTACCGGGGTAGTGTAAAAACTACCAACAGAACTCGTTTCTGGCACCTTCCCCGGTGGAGGTGTGCATGGGGTGTGTTTGGAACATTTTGTCACCAGCCGAGTCCAAAATTCAGCGATTCCCCATCTCAGCCCAGAAAGCAGGTAGAACAAGTTTTGTGGTGCCTTTCAGCTGCCTACCGGGGTAGTGTAAAAACTACCAACAGAACTCGTTTCTGGCACCTTCCCCGGTGGAGTTGTGCATGGGGTGTGTTTGGAACATTTTGTCACCAGCCGAGTCCAAAATTCAGCGATTCCCCATCTCAGCCCAGAAAGCAGGTAGAACAAGTTTTGTGGTGCCTTTCAGCTGCCTACCGGGGTAGTGTAAAAACTACCAACAGAACTCGTTTCTGGCACCTTCCCCGGTGGAGTTGTGCATGGGGTGTGTTTGGAACATTTTGTCACCAGCCGAGTCCAAAATTCAGCGATTCCCTATCTCAGCCCAGAAAGCAGGTAGAACAAGTTTTGTGGTGCCTTTCAGCTGCCTACCGGGGTAGTGTAAAAACTACCAACAGAACTCGTTCCTGGCACCTTCCCCGGTGGAGGTGTGCATGGGGTGTGTTTGGAACATTTTGTCAGCAGCCGAGTCCAAAATTCAGCGATTCCCCATCTCAGCCCAGAAAGCAGGTAGAACAAGTTTTGTGGTGCCTTTCAGCTGCCTACCGGGGTAGTGTAAAAACTACCAACAGAACTCGTTTCTGGCACCTTCCCCGGTGGAGTTGTGCATGGGGTGTGTTTGGAACATTTTGTTACCAGCCGAGTCCAAAATTCAGCCGTTCCCCATCTCAGCCCAGAAAGCAGGTAGAACAAGTTTTGTGGTGCCTTTCTCTTGCCTACCGGGGTAGTGTAAAAACTACCAACGGAACTCGATTCTGGCACCTTCCCCGGTGGAGTTGTGCATGGGGTGTGTTTGGAACATTTTGTCACCAGCCGAGTCCAAAATTCAGCGATTCCCCATCTCAGCCCAGAAAGCAGGTAGAACAAGTTTTGTGGTGCCTTTCAGCTGCCTACCGGGGTAGTGTAAAAACTACCAACAGAACTCGTTTCTGGCACCTTCCCCGGTGGAGTTGTGCATGGGGTGTGTTTGGAACATTTTGTCACCAGCCGAGTCCAAAATTCAGCGATTCCCCATCTCAGCCCAGAAAGCAGGTAGAACAAGTTTTGTGGTGCCTTTCAGCTGCCTACCGGGGTAGTGTAAAAACTACCAACAGAACTCGTTTCTGGCACCTTCCCCGGTGGAGTTGTGCATGGGGTGTGTTTGGAACATTTTGTTACCAGCCGAGTCCAAAATTCAGCGATTCCCCATCTCAGCCCAGAAAGCAGGTAGAACAAGTTTTGTGGTGCCTTTCTCTTGCCTACCGGGGTAGTGTAAAAACTACCAACGGAACTCGATTCTGGCACCTTCCCCGGTGGAGTTGTGCATGGGGTGTGTTTGGAACATTTTGTCACCAGCCGAGTCCAAAATTCAGTGATTCCCCATCTCAGCCCAGAAAGCAGGTAGAACAAGTTTTGTGGTGCCTTTCAGCTGCCTACCGGGGTAGTGTAAAAACTACCAACAGAACTCGTTTCTGGCACCTTCCCCGGTGGAGTTGTGCATGGGGTGTGTTTGGAACATTTTGTCACCAGCCGAGTCCAAAATTCAGCGATTCCCCATCTCAGCCCAGAAAGCAGGTAGAACAAGTTTTGTGGTGCCTTTCAGCTGCCTACCGGGGTAGTGTAAAAACTACCAACAGAACTCGTTTCTGGCACCTTCCCCGGTGGAGTTGTGCATGGGGTGTGTTTGGAACATTTTGTTACCAGCCGAGTCCAAAATTCAGCGATTCCCCATCTCAGCCCAGAAAGCAGGTAGAACAAGTTTTGTGGTGCCTTTCTCTTGCCTACCGGGGTAGTGTAAAAACTACCAACGGAACTCGATTCTGGCACCTTCCCCGGTGGAGTTGTGCATGGGGTGTGTTTGGAACATTTTGTCACCAGCCGAGTCCAAAATTCAGTGATTCCCCATCTCAGCCCAGAAAGCAGGTAGAACAAGTTTTGTGGTGCCTTTCAGCTGCCTACCGGGGTAGTGTAAAAACTACCAACAGAACTCGTTTCTGGCACCTTCCCCGGTGGAGTTGTGCATGGGGTGTGTTTGGAACATTTTGTCACCAGCCGAGTCCAAAATTCAGCGATTCCCCATCTCAGCCGAGAAAGCAGGTAGAAAAACTTTTGTGGTGCCTTTCAGCTGCCTACCGGGGTAGTGTAAAAACTACCAAAAGAACTCGTTTCTGGCACCTTCCCCGGTGGAGTTGTGCATGGGGTGTGTTTGGAACATTTTGTCACCAGCCAAGTCCAAAATTCAGCGATTCCCCATCTCAGCCCAGAAAGCAGGTAGAACAAGTTTTGTGGTGCCTTTCTCTTGCCTACCGGGGTAGTGTAAAAACTACCAACAGAACTCGTTTCTGGCACCTTCCCCGGTGGAGTTGTGCATGGGGTGTGTTTGGAACATTTTGTCACCAGCCGAGTCCAAAATTCAGCGATTCCCCATCTCAGCCCAGAAAGCAGGTAGAACAAGTTTTGTGGTGCCTTTCAGCTGCCTACCGGGGTAGTGTAAAAACTACCAACAGAACTCGTTTCTGGCACCTTCCCCGGTGGAGTTGTGCATGGGGTGTGTTTGGAACATTTTGTCACCAGCCGAGTCCAAAATTCAGCGATTCCCCATCTCAGCCCAGAAAGCAGGTAGAACAAGTTTTGTGGTGCCTTTCAGCTGCCTACCGGGGTAGTGTAAAAACTACCAACAGAACTCGTTTCTGGCACCTTCCCCGGTGGAGGTGTGCATGGGGTGTGTTTGGAACATTTTGTCACCAGCCGAGTCCAAAATTCAGAGATTCCCCATCTCAGCCCAGAAAGCAGGTAGAACAAGTTTTGTGGTGCCTTTCAGCTGCCTACCGGGGTAGTGTAAAAACTACCAACAGAACTCCTTTCTGGCACCTTCCCCGGTGGAGTTGTGCATGGGGTGTGTTTGGAACATTTTGTCACCAGCCGAGTCCAAATTTGAGCGATTCCCCATCTCAGCGCAGAAAGCAGGTACAACAAGTTTTGTGGTGCCTTTCTCTTGCCTACCGGGGTAGTGTAAAAACTACCAACAGAACTCGTTTCTGGCACCTTCCCCGGTGGAGTTGTGCATGGGGTGTGTTTGGAACATTTTGTTACCAGCCGAGTCCAAAATTCAGCGATTCCCCATCTCAGCCCAGAAAGCAGGTAGAACAAGTTTTGTGGTGCCTTTCAGCTGCCTACCGGGGTAGTGTAAAAACTACCAACAGAACTCGTTTCTGGCACCTTCCCCGGTGGAGTTGTGCATGGGGTGTGTTTGGAACATTTTGTCACCAGCCGAGTCCAAAATTCAGCGATTCCCCATCTCAGCCCAGAAAGCAGGTAGAACAAGTTTTGTGGTGCCTTTCAGCTGCCTACCGGGGTAGTGTAAAAACTACCAACAGAACTCGTTTCTGGCACCTTCCCCGGTGGAGGTGTGCATGGGGTGTGTTTGGAACATTTTGTCACCAGCCGAGTCCAAAATTCAGCGATTCCCCATCTCAGCCCAGAAAGCAGGTAGAACAAGTTTTGTGGTGCCTTTCAGCTGCCTACCGGGGTAGTGTAAAAACTACCAACGGAACTCGATTCTGGCACCTTCCCCGGTGGAGTTGTGCATGGGGTGTGTTTGGAACATTTTGTCACCAGCCGAGTCCAAAATTCAGTGATTCCCCATCTCAGCCCAGAAAGCAGGTAGAACAAGTTTTGTGGTGCCTTTCAGCTGCCTACCGGGGTAGTGTAAAAACTACCAACAGAACTCGTTTCTGGCACCTTCCCCGGTGGAGTTGTGCATGGGGTGTGTTTGGAACATTTTGTCACCAGCCGAGTCCAAAATTCAGCGATTCCCCATCTCAGCCCAGAAAGCAGGTAGAACAAGTTTTGTGGTGCCTTTCAGCTGCCTACCGGGGTAGTGTAAAAACTACCAACAGAACTCGTTTCTGGCACCTTCCCCGGTGGAGTTGTGCATGGGGTGTGTTTGGAACATTTTGTCACCAGCCGAGTCCAAATTTGAGCGATTCCCCATCTCAGCGCAGAAAGCAGGTACAACAAGTTTTGTGGTGCCTTTCTCTTGCCTACCGGGGTAGTGTAAAAACTACCAACAGAACTCGTTTCTGGCACCTTCCCCGGTGGAGTTGTGCATGGGGTGTGTTTGGAACATTTTGTCACCAGCCGAGTCCAAAATTCAGCGATTCCCCATCTCAGCCCAGAAAGCAGGTAGAACAAGTTTTGTGGTGCCTTTCAGCTGCCTACCGGGGTAGTGTAAAAACTACCAACAGAACTCGTTTCTGGCACCTTCCCCGGTGGAGTTGTGCATGGGGTGTGTTTGGAACATTTTGTTACCAGCCGAGTCCAAAATTCAGCGATTCCCCATCTCAGCCCAGAAAGCAGGTAGAACAAGTTTTGTGGTGCCTTTCAGCTGCCTACCGGGGTAGTGTAAAAACTACCAACAGAACTCGTTTCTGGCACCTTCCCCGGTGGAGTTGTGCATGGGGTGTGTTTGGAACATTTTGTCACCAGCCGAGTCCAAAATTCAGCGATTCCCCATCTCAGCCCAGAAAGCAGGTAGAACAAGTTTTGTGGTGCCTTTCAGCTGCCTACCGGGGTAGTGTAAAAACTACCAACAGAACTCGTTTCTGGCACCTTCCCCGGTGGAGGTGTGCATGGGGTGTGTTTGGAACATTTTGTCACCAGCCGAGTCCAAAATTCAGCGATTCCCCATCTCAGCCCAGAAAGCAGGTAGAACAAGTTTTGTGGTGCCTTTCAGCTGCCTACCGGGGTAGTGTAAAAACTACCAACGGAACTCGATTCTGGCACCTTCCCCGGTGGAGTTGTGCATGGGGTGTGTTTGGAACATTTTGTCACCAGCCGAGTCCAAAATTCAGTGATTCCCCATCTCAGCCCAGAAAGCAGGTAGAACAAGTTTTGTGGTGCCTTTCAGCTGCCTACCGGGGTAGTGTAAAAACTACCAACAGAACTCGTTTCTGGCACCTTCCCCGGTGGAGTTGTGCATGGGGTGTGTTTGGAACATTTTGTCACCAGCCGAGTCCAAAATTCAGCGATTCCCCATCTCAGCCCAGAAAGCAGGTAGAACAAGTTTTGTGGTGCCTTTCAGCTGCCTACCGGGGTAGTGTAAAAACTACCAACAGAACTCGTTTCTGGCACCTTCCCCGGTGGAGTTGTGCATGGGGTGTGTTTGGAACATTTTGTCACCAGCCGAGTCCAAAATTCAGCGATTCCCCATCTCAGCCCAGAAAGCAGGTAGAACAAGTTTTGTGGTGCCTTTCAGCTGCCTACCGGGGTAGTGTAAAAACTACCAACAGAACTCGTTTCTGGCACCTTCCCCGGTGGAGTTGTGCATGGGGTGTGTTT
Source organism: Falco cherrug (assembly GCF_023634085.1). Taxonomy (NCBI): domain Eukaryota; kingdom Metazoa; phylum Chordata; class Aves; order Falconiformes; family Falconidae; genus Falco; species Falco cherrug. The sequence goes on along the minus strand of NW_026599415.1, from coordinate 46,848 downwards.
GGAACATTTTGTTACCAGCCGAGTCCAAAATTCAGCGATTCCCCATCTCAGCCCAGAAAGCAGGTAGAACAAGTTTTGTGGTGCCTTTCAGCTGCCTACCGGGGGTAGTGTAAAAACTACCAACAGAACTCGTTTCTGGCACCTTCCCCGGTGGAGGTGTGCATGGGGTGTGTTTGGAACATTTTGTCACCAGCCGAGTCCAAAATTCAGCGATTCCCCATCTCAGCCCAGAAAGCAGGTAGAACAAGTTTTGTGGTGCCTTTCAGCTGCCTACCGGGGTAGTGTAAAAACTACCAACAGAACTCGTTTCTGGCACCTTCCCCGGTGGAGGTGTGCATGGGGTGTGTTTGGAACATTTTGTCACCAGCCGAGTCCAAAATTCAGCGATTCCCCATCTCAGCCCAGAAAGCAGGTAGAACAAGTTTTGTGGTGCCTTTCAGCTGCCTACCGGGGTAGTGTAAAAACTACCAACAGAACTCCTTTCTGGCACCTTCCCCGGTGGAGTTGTGCATGGGGTGTGTTTGGAACATTTTGTCACCAGCCGAGTCCAAAATTCAGCGATTCCCCATCTCAGCCCAGAAAGCAGGTAGAACAAGTTTTGTGGTGCCTTTCAGCTGCCTACCGGGGTAGTGTAAAAACTACCAACAGAACTCGTTTCTGGCACCTTCCCCGGTGGAGTTGTGCATGGGGTGTGTTTGGAACATTTTGTCACCAGCCGAGTCCAAAATTCAGCGATTCCCCATCTCAGCCCAGAAAGCAGGTAGAACAAGTTTTGTGGTGCCTTTCTCTTGCCTACCGGGGTAGTGTAAAAACTACCAACGGAACTCGATTCTGGCACCTTCCCCGGTGGAGTTGTGCATGGGGTGTGTTTGGAACATTTTGTCACCAGCCGAGTCCAAAATTCAGTGATTCCCCATCTCAGCCCAGAAAGCAGGTAGAACAAGTTTTGTGGTGCCTTTCAGCTGCCTACCGGGGTAGTGTAAAAACTACCAACAGAACTCGTTTCTGGCACCTTCCCCGGTGGAGGTGTGCATGGGGTGTGTTTGGAACATTTTGTCAGCAGCCGAGTCCAAAATTCAGCGATTCCCCATCTCAGCCCAGAAAGCAGGTAGAACAAGTTTTGTGGTGCCTTTCAGCTGCCTACCGGGGTAGTGTAAAAACTACCAACGGAACTCGTTTCTGGCACCTTCCCCGGTGGAGTTGTGCATGGGGTGTGTTTGGAACATTTTGTCACCAGCCGAGTCCAAAATTCAGCGATTCCCCATCTCAGCCCAGAAAGCAGGTAGAACAAGTTTTGTGGTGCCTTTCAGCTGCCTACCGGGGTAGTGTAAAAACTACCAACAGAACTCGTTTCTGGCACCTTCCCCGGTGGAGTTGTGCATGGGGTGTGTTTGGAACATTTTGTTACCAGCCGAGTCCAAAATTCAGCCGTTCCCCATCTCAGCCCAGAAAGCAGGTACAACAAGTTTTGTGGTGCCTTTCTCTTGCCTACCGGGGTAGTGTAAAAACTACCAACGGAACTCGATTCTGGCACCTTCCCCGGTGGAGTTGTGCATGGGGTGTGTTTGGAACATTTTGTCACCAGCCGAGTCCAAAATTCAGCGATTCCCCATCTCAGCCCAGAAAGCAGGTAGAACAAGTTTTGTGGTGCCTTTCTCTTGCCTACCGGGGTAGTGTAAAAACTACCAACAGAACTCGTTTCTGGCACCTTCCCCGGTGGAGTTGTGCATGGGGTGTGTTTGGAACATTTTGTCACCAGCCGAGTCCAAAATTCAGTGATTCCCCATCTCAGCCCAGAAAGCAGGTAGAACAAGTTTTGTGGTGCCTTTCAGCTGCCTACCGGGGTAGTGTAAAAACTACCAACAGAACTCGTTTCTGGCACCTTCCCCGGTGGAGTTGTGCATGGGGTGTGTTTGGAACATTTTGTCACCAGCCGAGTCGAAAATTCAGCGATTCCCCATCTCAGCCCAGAAAGCAGGTAGAACAAGTTTTGTGGTGCCTTTCAGCTGCCTACCGGGGTAGTGTAAAAACTACCAACAGAACTCGTTTCTGGCACCTTCCCCGGTGGAGTTGTGCATGGGGTGTGTTTGGAACATTTTGTTACCAGCCGAGTCCAAAATTCAGCGATTCCCCATCTCAGCCCAGAAAGCAGGTAGAACAAGTTTTGTGGTGCCTTTCTCTTGCCTACCGGGGTAGTGTAAAAACTACCAACGGAACTCGACTCTGGCACCTTCCCCGGTGGAGTTGTGCATGGGGTGTGTTTGGAACATTTTGTCACCAGCCGAGTCCAAAATTCAGTGATTCCCCATCTCAGCCCAGAAAGCAGGTAGAACAAGTTTTGTGGTGCCTTTCAGCTGCCTACCGGGGTAGTGTAAAAACTACCAACAGAACTCGTTTCTGGCACCTTCCCCGGTGGAGTTGTGCATGGGGTGTGTTTGGAACATTTTGTCACCAGCCGAGTCCAAAATTCAGCGATTCCCCATCTCAGCCGAGAAAGCAGGTAGAAAAACTTTTGTGGTGCCTTTCAGCTGCCTACCGGGGTAGTGTAAAAACTACCAAAAGAACTCGTTTCTGGCACCTTCCCCGGTGGAGTTGTGCATGGGGTGTGTTTGGAACATTTTGTCACCAGCCAAGTCCAAAATTCAGCGATTCCCCATCTCAGCCCAGAAAGCAGGTAGAACAAGTTTTGTGGTGCCTTTCTCTTGCCTACCGGGGTAGTGTAAAAACTACCAACAGAACTCGTTTCTGGCACCTTCCCCGGTGGAGTTGTGCATGGGGTGTGTTTGGAACATTTTGTCACCAGCCGAGTCCAAAATTCAGCGATTCCCCATCTCAGCCCAGAAAGCAGGTAGAACAAGTTTTGTGGTGCCTTTCAGCTGCCTACCGGGGTAGTGTAAAAACTACCAACAGAACTCGTTTCTGGCACCTTCCCCGGTGGAGTTGTGCATGGGGTGTGTTTGGAACATTTTGTCACCAGCCGAGTCCAAAATTCAGCGATTCCCCATCTCAGCCCAGAAAGCAGGTAGAACAAGTTTTGTGGTGCCTTTCAGCTGCCTACCGGGGTAGTGTAAAAACTACCAACAGAACTCGTTTCTGGCACCTTCCCCGGTGGAGGTGTGCATGGGGTGTGTTTGGAACATTTTGTTACCAGCCGAGTCCAAAATTCAGCCGTTCCCCATCTCAGCCCAGAAAGCAGGTACAACAAGTTTTGTGGTGCCTTTCTCTTGCCTACCGGGGTAGTGTAAAAACTACCAACGGAACTCGATTCTGGCACCTTCCCCGGTGGAGTTGTGCATGGGGTGTGTTTGGAACATTTTGTCACCAGCCGAGTCCAAAATTCAGCGATTCCCCATCTCAGCCCAGAAAGCAGGTAGAACAAGTTTTGTGGTGCCTTTCAGCTGCCTACCGGGGTAGTGTAAATCTACCAACAGAACTCGTTTCTGGCACCTTCCCCGGTGGAGTTGTGCATGGGGTGTGTTTGGAACATTTTGTCACCAGCCGAGTCCAAAATTCAGCGATTCCCCATCTCAGCCCAGAAAGCAGGTAGAACAAGTTTTGTGGTGCCTTTCTCTTGCCTACCGGGGTAGTGTAAAAACTACCAACGGAACTCGATTCTGGCACCTTCCCCGGTGGAGTTGTGCATGGGGTGTGTTTGGAACATTTTGTCACCAGCCGAGTCCAAAATTCAGTGATTCCCCATCTCAGCCCAGAAAGCAGGTAGAACAAGTTTTGTGGTGCCTTTCAGCTGCCTACCGGGGTAGTGTAAAAACTACCAACAGAACTCGTTTCTGGCACCTTCCCCGGTGGAGTTGTGCATGGGGTGTGTTTGGAACATTTTGTTACCAGCCGAGTCCAAAATTCAGCGATTCCCCATCTCAGCCCAGAAAGCAGGTAGAACAAGTTTTGTGGTGCCTTTCTCTTGCCTACCGGGGTAGTGTAAAAACTACCAACGGAACTCGACTCTGGCACCTTCCCCGGTGCAGTTGTGCATGGGGTGTGTTTGGAACATTTTGTCACCAGCCGAGTCCAAAATTCAGTGATTCCCCATCTCAGCCCAGAAAGCAGGTAGAACAAGTTTTGTGGTGCCTTTCAGCTGCCTACCGGGGTAGTGTAAAAACTACCAACAGAACTCGTTTCTGGCACCTTCCCCGGTGGAGTTGTGCATGGGGTGTGTTTGGAACATTTTGTCACCAGCCGAGTCCAAAATTCAGCGATTCCCCATCTCAGCCGAGAAAGCAGGTAGAAAAACTTTTGTGGTGCCTTTCAGCTGCCTACCGGGGTAGTGTAAAAACTACCAAAAGAACTCGTTTCTGGCACCTTCCCCGGTGGAGTTGTGCATGGGGTGTGTTTGGAACATTTTGTCACCAGCCAAGTCCAAAATTCAGCGATTCCCCATCTCAGCCCAGAAAGCAGGTAGAACAAGTTTTGTGGTGCCTTTCTCTTGCCTACCGGGGTAGTGTAAAAACTACCAACAGAACTCGTTTCTGGCACCTTCCCCGGTGGAGTTGTGCATGGGGTGTGTTTGGAACATTTTGTCACCAGCCGAGTCCAAAATTCAGCGATTCCCCATCTCAGCCCAGAAAGCAGGTAGAACAAGTTTTGTGGTGCCTTTCAGCTGCCTACCGGGGTAGTGTAAAAACTACCAACAGAACTCGTTTCTGGCACCTTCCCCGGTGGAGTTGTGCATGGGGTGTGTTTGGAACATTTTGTCACCAGCCGAGTCCAAAATTCAGCGATTCCCCATCTCAGCCCAGAAAGCAGGTAGAACAAGTTTTGTGGTGCCTTTCAGCTGCCTACCGGGGTAGTGTAAAAACTACCAACAGAACTCGTTTCTGGCACCTTCCCCGGTGGAGGTGTGCATGGGGTGTGTTTGGAACATTTTGTCACCAGCCGAGTCCAAAATTCAGCGATTCCCCATCTCAGCCCAGAAAGCAGGTAGAACAAGTTTTGTGGTGCCTTTCAGCTGCCTACCGGGGTAGTGTAAAAACTACCAACAGAACTCGTTTCTGGCACCTTCCCCGGTGGAGGTGTGCATGGGGTGTGTTTGGAACATTTTGTCACCAGCCGAGTCCAAAATTCAGCGATTCCCCATCTCAGCCCAGAAAGCAGGTAGAACAAGTTTTGTGGTGCCTTTCTCTTGCCTACCGGGGTAGTGTAAAAACTACCAACAGAACTCGTTTCTGGCACCTTCCCCGGTGGAGTTGTGCATGGGGTGTGTTTGGAACATTTTGTCACCAGCCGAGTCCAAAATTCAGCGATTCCCCATCTCAGCCCAGAAAGCAGGTAGAACAAGTTTTGTGGTGCCTTTCAGCTGCCTACCGGGGTACTGTAAAAACTACCAACAGAACTCGTTTCTGGCACCTTCCCCGGTGGAGTTGTGCATGGGGTGTGTTTGGAACATTTTGTCACCAGCCGAGTCCAAAATTCAGCGATTCCCCATCTCAGCCCAGAAAGCAGGTAGAACAAGTTTTGTGGTGCCTTTCAGCTGCCTACCGGGGTAGTGTAAAAACTACCAACAGAACTCGTTTCTGGCACCTTCCCCGGTGGAGTTGTGCATGGGGTGTGTTTGGAACATTTTGTCACCAGCCGAGTCCAAAATTCAGCGATTCCCCATCTCAGCCGAGAAAGCAGGTAGAAAAACTTTTGTGGTGCCTTTCAGCTGCCTACCGGGGTAGTGTAAAAACTACCAACAGAACTCGTTTCTGGCACCTTCCCCGGTGGAGTTGTGCATGGGGTGTGTTTGGAACATTTTGTCACCAGCCAAGTCCAAAATTCAGCGATTCCCCATCTCAGCCCAGAAAGCAGGTAGAACAAGTTTTGTGGTGCCTTTCTCTTGCCTACCGGGGTAGTGTAAAAACTACCAACAGAACTCGTTTCTGGCACCTTCCCCGGTGGAGTTGTGCATGGGGTGTGTTTGGAACATTTTGTCACCAGCCGAGTCCAAAATTCAGCGATTCCCCATCTCAGCCCAGAAAGCAGGTAGAACAAGTTTTGTGGTGCCTTTCAGCTGCCTACCGGGGTAGTGTAAAAACTACCAACAGAACTCGTTTCTGGCACCTTCCCCGGTGGAGTTGTGCATGGGGTGTGTTTGGAACATTTTGTCACCAGCCGAGTCCAAAATTCAGCGATTCCCCATCTCAGCCCAGAAAGCAGGTAGAACAAGTTTTGTGGTGCCTTTCAGCTGCCTACCGGGGTAGTGTAAAAACTACCAACAGAACTCGTTTCTGGCACCTTCCCCGGTGGAGGTGTGCATGGGGTGTGTTTGGAACATTTTGTCACCAGCCGAGTCCAAAATTCAGAGATTCCCCATCTCAGCCCAGAAAGCAGGTAGAACAAGTTTTGTGGTGCCTTTCAGCTGCCTACCGGAGTAGTGTAAAAACTACCAACAGAACTCGTTTCTGGCACCTTCCCCGGTGGAGTTGTGCATGGGGTGTGTTTGGAACATTTTGTCACCAGCCGAGTCCAAAATTCAGCGATTCCCCATCTCAGCCCAGAAAGCAGGTAGAACAAGTTTTGTGGTGCCTTTCAGCTGCCTACCGGGGTAGTGTAAAAAGTACCAACAGAACTCGTTTCTGGCACCTTCCCCGGTGGAGTTGTGCATGGGGTGTGTTTGGAACATTTTGTCACCAGCCGAGTCCAAAATTCAGCGATTCCCCATCTCAGCCGAGAAAGCAGGTAGAAAAACTTTTGTGGTGCCTTTCAGCTGCCTACCGGGGTAGTGTAAAAACTACCAACAGAACTCGTTTCTGGCACCTTCCCCGGTGGAGTTGTGCATGGGGTGTGTTTGGAACATTTTGTCACCAGCCAAGTCCAAAATTCAGCGATTCCCCATCTCAGCCCAGAAAGCAGGTAGAACAAGTTTTGTGGTGCCTTTCTCTTGCCTACCGGGGTAGTGTAAAAACTACCAACAGAACTCCTTTCTGGCACCTTCCCCGGTGGAGTTGTGCATGGGGTGTGTTTGGAACATTTTGTCACCAGCCGAGTCCAAAATTCAGCGATTCCCCATCTCAGCCCAGAAAGCAGGTAGAACAAGTTTTGTGGTGCCTTTCAGCTGCCTACCGGGGTAGTGTAAAAACTACCAACAGAACTCGTTTCTGGCACCTTCCCCGGTGGAGTTGTGCATGGGGTGTGTTTGGAACATTTTGTCACCAGCCGAGTCCAAAATTCAGCGATTCCCCATCTCAGCCCAGAAAGCAGGTAGAACAAGTTTTGTGGTGCCTTTCAGCTGCCTACCGGGGTAGTGTAAAAACTACCAACAGAACTCGTTTCTGGCACCTTCCCCGGTGGAAGTGTGCATGGGGTGTGTTTGGAACATTTTGTCACCAGCCGAGTCCAAAATTCAGCGATTCCCCATCTCAGCCCAGAAAGCAGGTAGAACAAGTTTTGTGGTGCCTTTCAGCTGCCTACCGGGGTAGTGTAAAAACTACCAACAGAACTCCTTTCTGGCACCTTCCCCGGTGGAGTTGTGCATGGGGTGTGTTTGGAACATTTTGTCACCAGCCGAGTCCAAAATTCAGCGATTCCCCATCTCAGCCCAGAAAGCAGGTAGAACAAGTTTTGTGGTGCCTTTCAGCTGCCTACCGGGGTAGTGTAAAAACTACCAACAGAACTCGTTTCTGGCACCTTCCCCGGTGGAGTTGTGCATGGGGTGTGTTTGGAACATTTTGTCACCAGCCGAGTCCAAAATTCAGCGATTCCCCATCTCAGCCCAGAAAGCAGGTAGAACAAGTTTTGTGGTGCCTTTCAGCTGCCTACCGGGGTAGTGTAAAAACTACCAACAGAACTCGTTTCTGGCACCTTCCCCGGTGGAGTTGTGCATGGGGTGTGTTTGGAACATTTTGTCACCAGCCGAGTCCAAAATTCAGCGATTCCCCATCTCAGCCCAGAAAGCAGGTAGAACAAGTTTTGTGGTGCCTTTCAGCTGCCTACCGGGGTAGTGTAAAAACTACCAACAGAACTCGTTTCTGGCACCTTCCCCGGTGGAGGTGTGCATGGGGTGTGTTTGGAACATTTTGTCACCAGCCGAGTCCAAAATTCAGCGATTCCCCATCTCAGCCCAGAAAGCAGGTAGAACAAGTTTTGTGGTGCCTTTCAGCTGCCTACCGGGGTAGTGTAAAAACTACCAACAGAACTCCTTTCTGGCACCTTCCCCGGTGGAGTTGTGCATGGGGTGTGTTTGGAACATTTTGTCACCAGCCGAGTCCAAAATTCAGCGATTCCCCATCTCAGCCCAGAAAGCAGGTAGAACAAGTTTTGTGGTGCCTTTCAGCTGCCTACCGGGGTAGTGTAAAAACTACCAACAGAACTCGTCTCTGGCACCTTCCCCGGTGGAGTTGTGCATGGGGTGTGTTTGGAACATTTTGTTACCAGCCGAGTCCAAAATTCAGCCGTTCCCCATCTCAGCCCAGAAAGCAGGTAGAACAAGTTTTGTGGTGCCTTTCAGCTGCCTACCGGGGTAGTGTAAAAACTACCAACGGAACTCGTTTCTGGCACCTTCCCCGGTGGAGTTGTGCATGGGGTGTGTTTGGAACATTTTGTCACCAGCCGAGTCCAAAATTCAGCGATTCCCCATCTCAGCCCAGAAAGCAGGTAGAACAAGTTTTGTGGTGCCTTTCAGCTGCCTACCGGGGTAGTGTAAAAACTACCAACGGAACTCGATTCTGGCACCTTCCCCGGTGGAGTTGTGCATGGGGTGTGTTTGGAACATTTTGTCACCAGCCGAGTCCAAAATTCAGCGATTCCCCATCTCAGCCCAGAAAGCAGGTAGAACAAGTTTTGTGGTGCCTTTCAGCTGCCTACCGGGGTAGTGTAAAAACTACCAACAGAACTCGTTTCTGGCACCTTCCCCGGTGGAGGTGTGCATGGGGTGTGTTTGGAACATTTTGTCAGCAGCCGAGTCCAAAATTCAGCGATTCCCCATCTCAGCCCAGAAAGCAGGTAGAACAAGTTTTGTGGTGCCTTTCAGCTGCCTACCGGGGTAGTGTAAAAACTACCAACAGAACTCGTTTCTGGCACCTTCCCCGGTGGAGTTGTGCATGGGGTGTGTTTGGAACATTTTGTCACCAGCCGAGTCCAAAATTCAGCGATTCCCCATCTCAGCCCAGAAAGCAGGTAGAACAAGTTTTGTGGTGCCTTTCAGCTGCCTACCGGGGTAGTGTAAAAACTACCAACAGAACTCGTTTCTGGCACCTTCCCCGGTGGAGTTGTGCATGGGGTGTGTTTGGAACATTTTGTCAGCAGCCGAGTCCAAAATTCAGCGATTCCCCATCTCAGCCCAGAAAGCAGGTACAACAAGTTTTGTGGTGCCTTTCAGCTGCCTACCGGGGTAGTGTAAAAACTACCAACAGAACTCGTTTCTGGCACCTTCCCCGGTGGAGGTGTGCATGGGGTGTGTTTGGAACATTTTGTCACCAGCCGAGTCCAAAATTCAGCGATTCCCCATCTCAGCCCAGAAAGCAGGTAGAACCGGTTTTATGGTGCCTTTCAGCTGCCTACCAGGGTAGTGTAAAAACTACCAACAGAACTCGTTTCTGGCACCTTCCCCGGTGGAGGTGTGCATGGGGTGTGTTTGGAACATTTTGTCAGCAGCCGAGTCCAAAATTCAGCGATTCCCCATCTCAGCCCAGAAAGCAGGTAGAACAAGTTTTGTGGTGCCTTTCAGCTGCCTACCGGGGTAGTGTAAAAACTACCAACAGAACTCCTTTCTGGCACCTTCCCCGGTGGAGTTGTGCATGGGGTGTGTTTGGAACATTTTGTCACCAGCCGAGTCCAAAATTCAGCGATTCCCCATCTCAGCCCAGAAAGCAGGTAGAACAAGTTTTGTGGTGCCTTTCAGCTGCCTACCGGGGTAGTGTAAAAACTACCAACAGAACTCGTTTCTGGCACCTTCCCCGGTGGAGTTGTGCATGGGGTGTGTTTGGAACATTTTGTTACCAGCCGAGTCCAAAATTCAGCCGTTCCCCATCTCAGCCCAGAAAGCAGGTAGAACAAGTTTTGTGGTGCCTTTCAGCTGCCTACCGGGGTAGTGTAAAAACTACCAACGGAACTCGTTTCTGGCACCTTCCCCGGTGGAGTTGTGCATGGGGTGTGTTTGGAACATTTTGTCACCAGCCGAGTCCAAAATTCAGCGATTCCCCATCTCAGCCCAGAAAGCAGGTAGAACAAGTTTTGTGGTGCCTTTCAGCTGCCTACCGGGGTAGTGTAAAAACTACCAACAGAACTCGTTTCTGGCACCTTCCCCGGTGGAGGTGTGCATGGGGTGTGTTTGGAACATTTTGTCAGCAGCCGAGTCCAAAATTCAGCGATTCCACATCTCAGCCCAGAAAGCAGGTAGAACAAGTTTTGTGGTGCCTTTCAGCTGCCTACCGGGGTAGTGTAAAAACTACCAACAGAACTCGTTTCTGGCACCTTCCCCGGTGGAGTTGTGCATGGGGTGTGTTTGGAACATTTTGTCAGCAGCCGAGTCCAAAATTCAGCGATTCCCCATCTCAGCCCAGAAAGCAGGTAGAACAAGTTTTGTGGTGCCTTTCAGCTGCCTACCGGGGTAGTGTAAAAACTACCAACAGAACTCGTTTCTGGCACCTTCCCCGGTGGAGTTGTGCATGGGGTGTGTTTGGAACATTTTGTCACCAGCCGAGTCCAAAATTCAGCGATTCCCCATCTCAGCCCAGAAAGCAGGTAGAACCGGTTTTGTGGTGCCTTTCAGCTGCCTACCGGGGTAGTGTAAAAACTACCAACAGAACTCGTTTCTGGCACCTTCCCCGGTGGAGTTGTGCATGGGGTGTGTTTGGAACATTTTGTCACCAGCCGAGTCCAAAATTCAGCGATTCCCCATCTCAGCCCAGAAAGCAGGTAGAACAAGTTTTGTGGTGCCTTTCAGCTGCCTACCGGGGTAGTGTAAAAACTACCAACAGAACTCGTTTCTGGCACCTTCCCCGGTGGAGTTGTGCATGGGGTGTGTTTGGAACATTTTGTCACCAGCCGAGTCCAAAATTCAGCGATTCCCCATCTCAGCCCAGAAAGCAGGTAGAACAAGTTTTGTGGTGCCTTTCAGCTGCCTACCGGGGTAGTGTAAAAACTACCAACAGAACTCGTTTCTGGCACCTTCCCCGGTGGAGTTGTGCATGGGGTGTGTTTGGAACATTTTGTCAGCAGCCGAGTCCAAAATTCAGCGATTCCCCATCTCAGCCCAGAAAGCAGGTAGAACAAGTTTTGTGGTGCCTTTCAGCTGCCTACCGGGGTACTGTAAAAACTACCAACAGAACTCGTTTCTGGCACCTTCCCCGGTGGAGTTGTGCATGGGGTGTGTTTGGAACATTTTGTCACCAGCCGAGTCCAAAATTCAGCGATTCCCCATCTCAGCCCAGAAAGCAGGTAGAACAAGTTTTGTGGTGCCTTTCAGCTGCCTACCGGGGTAGTGTAAAAACTACCAACAGAACTCGTTTCTGGCACCTTCCCCGGTGGAGGTGTGCATGGGGTGTGTTTGGAACATTTTGTCACCAGCCGAGTCCAAAATTCAGCGATTCCCCATCTCAGCCCAGAAAGCAGGTAGAACAAGTTTTGTGGTGCCTTTCAGCTGCCTACCGGGGTAGTGTAAAAACTACCAACAGAACTCGTTTCTGGCACCTTCCCCGGTGGAGTTGTGCATGGGGTGTGTTTGGAACATTTTGTCACCAGCCGAGTCCAAAATTCAGCGATTCCCCATCTCAGCCCAGAAAGCAGGTAGAACAAGTTTTGTGGTGCCTTTCAGCTGCCTACCGGGGTAGTGTAAAAACTACCAACAGAACTCGTTTCTGGCACCTTCCCCGGTGGAGTTGTGCATGGGGTGTGTTTGGAACATTTTGTCACCAGCCGAGTCCAAAATTCAGCGATTCCCCATCTCAGCCCAGAAAGCAGGTAGAACAAGTTTTGTGGTGCCTTTCAGCTGCCTACCGGGGTAGTGTAAAAACTACCAACAGAACTCGTTTCTGGCACCTTCCCCGGTGGAGTTGTGCATGGGGTGTGTTTGGAACATTTTGTCAGCAGCCGAGTCCAAAATTCAGCGATTCCCCATCTCAGCCCAGAAAGCAGGTAGAACAAGTTTTGTGGTGCCTTTCAGCTGCCTACCGGGGTAGTGTAAAAAGTACCAACAGAACTCGTTTCTGGCACCTTCCCCGGTGGAGTTGTGCATGGGGTGTGTTTGGAACATTTTGTCACCAGCCGAGTCCAAAATTCAGCGATTCCCCATCTCAGCCCAGAAAGCAGGTAGAACAAGTTTTGTGGTGCCTTTCAGCTGCCTACCGGGGTAGTGTAAAAAGTACCAACAGAACTCGTTTCTGGCACCTTCCCCGGTGGAGTTGTGCATGGGGTGTGTTTGGAACATTTTGTCACCAGCCGAGTCCAAAATTCAGCGATTCCCCATCTCAGCCCAGAAAGCAGGTAGAACAAGTTTTGTGGTGCCTTTCAGCTGCCTACCGGGGTAGTGTAAAAACTACCAACAGAACTCGTTTCTGGCACCTTCCCCGGTGGAGTTGTGCATGGGGTGTGTTTGGAACATTTTGTTACCAGCCGAGTCCAAAATTCAGCCGTTCCCCATCTCAGCCCAGAAAGCAGGTAGAACAAGTTTTGTGGTGCCTTTCAGCTGCCTACCGGGGTAGTGTAAAAACTACCAACGGAACTCGTTTCTGGCACCTTCCCCGGTGGAGTTGTGCATGGGGTGTGTTTGGAACATTTTGTCACCAGCCGAGTCCAAAATTCAGCGATTCCCCATCTCAGCCCAGAAAGCAGGTAGAACAAGTTTTGTGGTGCCTTTCAGCTGCCTACCGGGGTAGTGTAAAAACTACCAACAGAACTCGTTTCTGGCACCTTCCCCGGTGGAGTTGTGCATGGGGTGTGTTTGGAACATTTTGTTACCAGCCGAGTCCAAAATTCAGCGATTCCCCATCTCAGCCCAGAAAGCAGGTAGAACAAGTTTTGTGGTGCCTTTCAGCTGCCTACCGGGGTAGTGTAAAAACTACCAACAGAACTCGTTTCTGGCACCTTCCCCGGTGGAGTTGTGCATGGGGTGTGTTTGGAACATTTTGTCACCAGCCGAGTCCAAAATTCAGCGATTCCCCATCTCAGCCCAGAAAGCAGGTAGAACAAGTTTTGTGGTGCCTTTCAGCTGCCTACCGGGGTAGTGTAAAAACTACCAACAGAACTCGTTTCTGGCACCTTCCCCGGTGGAGGTGTGCATGGGGTGTGTTTGGAACATTTTGTCAGCAGCCGAGTCCAAAATTCAGCGATTCCCCATCTCAGCCCAGAAAGCAGGTAGAACAAGTTTTGTGGTGCCTTTCAGCTGCCTACCGGGGTACTGTAAAAACTACCAACAGAACTCGTTTCTGGCACCTTCCCCGGTGGAGGTGTGCATGGGGTGTGTTTGGAACATTTTGTCACCAGCCGAGTCCAAAATTCAGCGATTCCCCATCTCAGCCCAGAAAGCAGGTAGAACAAGTTTTGTGGTGCCTTTCTCTTGCCTACCGGGGTAGTGTAAAAACTACCAACAGAACTCGTTTCTGGCACCTTCCCCGGTGGAGTTGTGCATGGGGTGTGTTTGGAACATTTTGTCACCAGCCGAGTCCAAAATTCAGCGATTCCCCATCTCAGCCCAGAAAGCAGGTAGAACAAGTTTTGTGGTGCCTTTCAGCTGCCTACCGGGGTAGTGTAAAAAGTACCAACAGAACTCGTTTCTGGCACCTTCCCCGGTGGAGTTGTGCATGGGGTGTGTTTGGAACATTTTGTCACCAGCCAAGTCCAAAATTCAGCGATTCCCCATCTCAGCCCAGAAAGCAGGTAGAACAAGTTTTGTGGTGCCTTTCAGCTGCCTACCGGGGTAGTGTAAAAACTACCAACAGAACTCGTTTCTGGCACCTTCCCCGGTGGAGTTGTGCATGGGGTGTGTTTGGAACATTTTGTCAGCAGCCGAGTCCAAAATTCAGCGATTCCCCATCTCAGCCCAGAAAGCAGGTAGAACAAGTTTTGTGGTGCCTTTCTCTTGCCTACCGGGGTAGTGTAAAAACTACCAACAGAACTCGTTTCTGGCACCTTCCCCGGTGGAGTTGTGCATGGGGTGTGTTTGGAACATTTTGTCACCAGCCGAGTCCAAAATTCAGCGATTCCCCATCTCAGCCCAGAAAGCAGGTAGAACAAGTTTTGTGGTGCCTTTCAGCTGCCTACCGGGGTAGTGTAAAAAGTACCAACAGAACTCGTTTCTGGCACCTTCCCCGGTGGAGTTGTGCATGGGGTGTGTTTGGAACATTTTGTCACCAGCCGAGTCCAAAATTCAGCGATTCCCCATCTCAGCCCAGAAAGCAGGTAGAACAAGTTTTGTGGTGCCTTTCAGCTGCCTACCGGGGTAGTGTAAAAACTACCAACAGAACTCGTTTCTGGCACCTTCCCCGGTGGAGTTGTGCATGGGGTGTGTTTGGAACATTTTGTCAGCAGCCGAGTCCAAAATTCAGCGATTCCCCATCTCAGCCCAGAAAGCAGGTAGAACAAGTTTTGTGGTGCCTTTCTCTTGCCTACCGGGGTAGTGTAAAAACTACCAACAGAACTCGTTTCTGGCACCTTCCCCGGTGGAGTTGTGCATGGGGTGTGTTTGGAACATTTTGTCACCAGCCGAGTCCAAAATTCAGCGATTCCCCATCTCAGCCCAGAAAGCAGGTAGAACAAGTTTTGTGGTGCCTTTCAGCTGCCTACCGGGGTAGTGTAAAAAGTACCAACAGAACTCGTTTCTGGCACCTTCCCCGGTGGAGTTGTGCATGGGGTGTGTTTGGAACATTTTGTCACCAGCCGAGTCCAAAATTCAGCGATTCCCCATCTCAGCCCAGAAAGCAGGTAGAACAAGTTTTGTGGTGCCTTTCAGCTGCCTACCGGGGTAGTGTAAAAACTACCAACAGAACTCGTTTCTGGCACCTTCCCCGGTGGAGTTGTGCATGGGGTGTGTTTGGAACATTTTGTCAGCAGCCGAGTCCAAAATTCAGCGATTCCCCATCTCAGCCCAGAAAGCAGGTAGAACAAGTTTTGTGGTGCCTTTCAGCTGCCTACCGGGGTAGTGTAAAAACTACCAACAGAACTCGTTTCTGGCACCTTCCCCGGTGGAGTTGTGCATGGGGTGTGTTTGGAACATTTTGTCACCAGCCGAGTCCAAAATTCAGCGATTCCCCATCTCAGCCCAGAAAGCAGGTAGAACAAGTTTTGTGGTGCCTTTCAGCTGCCTACCGGGGTAGTGTAAAAACTACCAACAGAACTCGTTTCTGGCACCTTCCCCGGTGGAGGTGTGCATGGGGTGTGTTTGGAACATTTTGTCACCAGCCGAGTCCAAAATTCAGCGATTCCCCATCTCAGCCCAGAAAGCAGGTAGAACAAGTTTTGTGGTGCCTTTCAGCTGCCTACCGGGGTAGTGTAAAAACTACCAACAGAACTCGTTTCTGGCACCTTCCCCGGTGGAGTTGTGCATGGGGTGTGTTTGGAACATTTTGTCACCAGCCGAGTCGAAAATTCAGCGATTCCCCATCTCAGCCCAGAAAGCAGGTAGAACCGGTTTTATGGTGCCTTTCAGCTGCCTACCGGGGTAGTGTAAAAACTACCAACAGAACTCGTTTCTGGCACCTTCCCCGGTGGAGTTGTGCATGGGGTGTGTTTGGAACATTTTGTCACCAGCCGAGTCCAAAATTCAGCGATTCCCCATCTCAGCCCAGAAAGCAGGTAGAACAAGTTTTGTGGTGCCTTTCAGCTGCCTACCGGGGTAGTGTAAAAAGTACCAACAGAACTCGTTTCTGGCACCTTCCCCGGTGGAGTTGTGCATGGGGTGTGTTTGGAACATTTTGTCACCAGCCGAGTCCAAAATTCAGCGATTCCCCATCTCAGCCCAGAAAGCAGGTAGAACAAGTTTTGTGGTGCCTTTCAGGTGCCTACCGGGGTAGTGTAAAAACTACCAACAGAACTCGTTTCTGGCACCTTCCCCGGTGGAGTTGTGCATGGGGTGTGTTTGGAACATTTTGTCACCAGCCGAGTCCAAAATTCAGCGATTCCCCATCTCAGCCCAGAAAGCAGGTAGAACAAGTTTTGTGGTGCCTTTCAGCTGCCTACCGGGGTAGTGTAAAAACTACCAACAGAACTCGTTTCTGGCACCTTCCCCGGTGGAGTTGTGCATGGGGTGTGTTTGGAACATTTTGTTACCAGCCGAGTCCAAAATTCAGCCGTTCCCCATCTCAGCCCAGAAAGCAGGTAGAACAAGTTTTGTGGTGCCTTTCAGCTGCCTACCGGGGTAGTGTAAAAACTACCAACGGAACTCGTTTCTGGCACCTTCCCCGGTGGAGTTGTGCATGGGGTGTGTTTGGAACATTTTGTCACCAGCCGAGTCCAAAATTCAGCGATTCCCCATCTCAGCCCAGAAAGCAGGTAGAACAAGTTTTGTGGTGCCTTTCAGCTGCCTACCGGGGTAGTGTAAAAACTACCAACAGAACTCGTTTCTGGCACCTTCCCCGGTGGAGTTGTGCATGGGGTGTGTTTGGAACATTTTGTCACCAGCCGAGTCCAAAATTCAGCGATTCCCCATCTCAGCCCAGAAAGCAGGTAGAACAAGTTTTGTGGTGCCTTTCAGCTGCCTACCGGGGTAGTGTAAAAACTACCAACAGAACTCGTTTCTGGCACCTTCCCCGGTGGAGTTGTGCATGGGGTGTGTTTGGAACATTTTGTCACCAGCCGAGTCCAAAATTCAGCGATTCCCCATCTCAGCCCAGAAAGCAGGTAGAACAAGTTTTGTGGTGCCTTTCAGCTGCCTACCGGGGTAGTGTAAAAACTACCAACAGAACTCCTTTCTGGCACCTTCCCCGGTGGAGGTGTGCATGGGGTGTGTTTGGAACATTTTGTCACCAGCCGAGTCCAAAATTCAGCGATTCCCCATCTCAGCCCAGAAAGCAGGTAGAACAAGTTTTGTGGTGCCTTTCAGCTGCCTACCGGGGTAGTGTAAAAACTACCAACAGAACTCGTTTCTGGCACCTTCCCCGGTGGAGTTGTGCATGGGGTGTGTTTGGAACATTTTGTCACCAGCCGAGTCCAAAATTCAGCGATTCCCCATCTCAGCCCAGAAAGCAGGTAGAACAAGTTTTGTGGTGCCTTTCAGCTGCCTACCGGGGTAGTGTAAAAACTACCAACAGAACTCGTTTCTGGCACCTTCCCCGGTGGAGTTGTGCATGGGGTGTGTTTGGAACATTTTGTCACCAGCCGAGTCCAAAATTCAGCGATTCCCCATCTCAGCCCAGAAAGCAGGTAGAACAAGTTTTGTGGTGCCTTTCAGCTGCCTACCGGGGTAGTGTAAAAACTACCAACAGAACTCCTTTCTGGCACCTTCCCCGGTGGAGGTGTGCATGGGCTGTGTTTGGAACATTTTGTCACCAGCCGAGTCCAAAATTCAGCGATTCCCCATCTCAGCCCAGAAAGCAGGTAGAACAAGTTTTGTGGTGCCTTTCAGCTGCCTACCGGGGTAGTGTAAAAACTACCAACAGAACTCGTTTCTGGCACCTTCCCCGGTGGAGGTGTGCATGGGGTGTGTTTGGAACATTTTGTCAGCAGCCGAGTCCAAAATTCAGCGATTCCCCATCTCAGCCCAGAAAGCAGGTAGAACAAGTTTTGTGGTGCCTTTCTCTTGCCTACCGGGGTAGTGTAAAAACTACCAACAGAACTCGTTTCTGGCACCTTCCCCGGTGGAGTTGTGCATGGGGTGTGTTTGGAACATTTTGTCACCAGCCGAGTCCAAAATTCAGCGATTCCCCATCTCAGCCCAGAAAGCAGGTAGAACAAGTTTTGTGGTGCCTTTCAGCTGCCTACCGGGGTAGTGTAAAAAGTACCAACAGAACTCGTTTCTGGCACCTTCCCCGGTGGAGTTGTGCATGGGGTGTGTTTGGAACATTTTGTCACCAGCCGAGTCCAAAATTCAGCGATTCCCCATCTCAGCCCAGAAAGCAGGTAGAACAAGTTTTGTGGTGCCTTTCAGCTGCCTACCGGGGTAGTGTAAAAACTACCAACAGAACTCCTTTCTGGCACCTTCCCCGGTGGAGTTGTGCATGGGGTGTGTTTGGAACATTTTGTCACCAGCCGAGTCCAAAATTCAGCGATTCCCCATCTCAGCCCAGAAAGCAGGTAGAACAAGTTTTGTGGTGCCTTTCAGCTGCCTACCGGGGTAGTGTAAAAAGTACCAACAGAACTCGTTTCTGGCACCTTCCCCGGTGGAGTTGTGCATGGGGTGTGTTTGGAACATTTTGTCACCAGCCGAGTCCAAAATTCAGCGATTCCCCATCTCAGCCCAGAAAGCAGGTAGAACAAGTTTTGTGGTGCCTTTCAGGTGCCTACCGGGGTAGTGTAAAAACTACCAACAGAACTCGTTTCTGGCACCTTCCCCGGTGGAGTTGTGCATGGGGTGTGTTTGGAACATTTTGTCACCAGCCGAGTCGAAAATTCAGCGATTCCCCATCTCAGCCCAGAAAGCAGGTAGAACAAGTTTTGTGGTGCCTTTCAGCTGCCTACCGGGGTAGTGTAAAAACTACCAACAGAACTCGTTTCTGGCACCTTCCCCGGTGGAGTTGTGCATGGGGTGTGTTTGGAACATTTTGTCACCAGCCGAGTCCAAAATTCAGCGATTCCCCATCTCAGCCCAGAAAGCAGGTAGAACAAGTTTTGTGGTGCCTTTCTCTTGCCTACCGGGGTAGTGTAAAAACTACCGACAGAACTCGTTTCTGGCACCTTCCCCGGTGGAGTTGTGCATGGGGTGTGTTTGGAACATTTTGTCACCAGCCGAGTCCAAAATTCAGCGATTCCCCATCTCAGCCCAGAAAGCAGGTAGAACAAGTTTTGTGGTGCCTTTCAGCTGCCTACCGGGGTAGTGTAAAAACTACCAACAGAACTCGTTTCTGGCACCTTCCCCGGTGGAGTTGTGCATGGGGTGTGTTTGGAACATTTTGTCACCAGCCGAGTCCAAAATTCAGCGATTCCCCATCTCAGCCCAGAAAGCAGGTAGAACAAGTTTTGTGGTGCCTTTCAGCTGCCTACCGGGGTACTGTAAAAACTACCAACAGAACTCGTTTCTGGCACCTTCCCCGGTGGAGTTGTGCATGGGGTGTGTTTGGAACATTTTGTCACCAGCCGAGTCCAAAATTCAGCGATTCCCCATCTCAGCCCAGAAAGCAGGTAGAACAAGTTTTGTGGTGCCTTTCAGCTGCCTACCGGGGTAGTGTAAAAACTACCAACAGAACTCGTTTCTGGCACCTTCCCCGGTGGAGTTGTGCATGGGGTGTGTTTGGAACATTTTGTCACCAGCCGAGTCCAAAATTCAGCGATTCCCCATCTCAGCCCAGAAAGCAGGTAGAACAAGTTTTGTGGTGCCTTTCAGCTGCCTACCGGGGTAGTGTAAAAACTACCAATAGAACTCGTTTCTGGCACCTTCCCCGGTGGAGTTGTGCATGGGGTGTGTTTGGAACATTTTGTTACCAGCCGAGTCCAAAATTCAGCCGTTCCCCATCTCAGCCCAGAAAGCAGGTAGAACAAGTTTTGTGGTGCCTTTCAGCTGCCTACCGGGGTAGTGTAAAAACTACCAACGGAACTCGTTTCTGGCACCTTCCCCGGTGGAGTTGTGCATGGGGTGTGTTTGGAACATTTTGTCACCAGCCGAGTCCAAAATTCAGCGATTCCCCATCTCAGCCCAGAAAGCAGGTAGAACAAGTTTTGTGGTGCCTTTCAGCTGCCTACCGGGGTAGTGTAAAAACTACCAACAGAACTCGTTTCTGGCACCTTCCCCGGTGGAGTTGTGCATGGGGTGTGTTTGGAACATTTTGTCACCAGCCGAGTCCAAAATTCAGCGATTCCCCATCTCAGCCCAGAAAGCAGGTAGAACAAGTTTTGTGGTGCCTTTCAGCTGCCTACCGGGGTAGTGTAAAAACTACCAACAGAACTCGTTTCTGGCACCTTCCCCGGTGGAGTTGTGCATGGGGTGTGTTTGGAACATTTTGTCACCAGCCGAGTCCAAAATTCAGCGATTCCCCATCTCAGCCCAGAAAGCAGGTAGAACAAGTTTTGTGGTGCCTTTCAGCTGCCTACCGGGGTAGTGTAAAAACTACCAACAGAACTCGTTTCTGGCACCTTCCCCGGTGGAGGTGTGCATGGGGTGTGTTTGGAACATTTTGTCAGCAGCCGAGTCCAAAATTCAGCGATTCCCCATCTCAGCCCAGAAAGCAGGTAGAACAAGTTTTGTGGTGCCTTTCTCTTGCCTACCGGGGTAGTGTAAAAACTACCAACAGAACTCGTTTCTGGCACCTTCCCCGGTGGAGTTGTGCATGGGGTGTGTTTGGAACATTTTGTCACCAGCCGAGTCCAAAATTCAGCGATTCCCCATCTCAGCCCAGAAAGCAGGTAGAACAAGTTTTGTGGTGCCTTTCAGCTGCCTACCGGGGTAGTGTAAAAACTACCAACAGAACTCGTTTCTGGCACCTTCCCCGGTGGAGTTGTGCATGGGGTGTGTTTGGAACATTTTGTCACCAGCCGAGTCCAAAATTCAGCGATTCCCCATCTCAGCCCAGAAAGCAGGTAGAACAAGTTTTGTGGTGCCTTTCAGCTGCCTACCGGGGTAGTGTAAAAACTACCAACAGAACTCGTTTCTGGCACCTTCCCCGGTGGAGGTGTGCATGGGGTGTGTTTGGAACATTTTGTCACCAGCCGAGTCCAAAATTCAGCGATTCCCCATCTCAGCCCAGAAAGCAGGTAGAACAAGTTTTGTGGTGCCTTTCAGCTGCCTACCGGGGTAGTGTAAAAACTACCAACAGAACTCGTTTCTGGCACCTTCCCCGGTGGAGTTGTGCATGGGGTGTGTTTGGAACATTTTGTCACCAGCCGAGTCCAAAATTCAGCGATTCCCCATCTCAGCCCAGAAAGCAGGTAGAACAAGTTTTGTGGTGCCTTTCAGCTGCCTACCGGGGTAGTGTAAAAACTACCAACAGAACTCGTTTCTGGCACCTTCCCCGGTGGAGTTGTGCATGGGGTGTGTTTGGAACATTTTGTCACCAGCCGAGTCCAAAATTCAGCGATTCTCCATCTCAGCCCAGAAAGCAGGTAGAACAAGTTTTGTGGTGCCTTTCTCTTGCCTACCGGGGTAGTGTAAAAACTACCAACAGAACTCGTTTCTGGCACCTTCCCCGGTGGAGTTGTGCATGGGGTGTGTTTGGAACATTTTGTCACCAGCCGAGTCCAAAATTCAGCGATTCCCCACCTCAGCCCAGAAAGCAGGTAGAACAAGTTTTGTGGTGCCTTTCAGCTGCCTACCGGGGTAGTGTAAAAACTACCAACAGAACTCGTTTCTGGCACCTTCCCCGGTGGAGGTGTGCATGGGGTGTGTTTGGAACATTTTGTCACCAGCCGAGTCCAAAATTCAGCGATTCCCCATCTCAGCCCAGAAAGCAGGTAGAACCGGTTTTATGGTGCCTTTCAGCTGCCTACCGGGGTAGTGTAAAAACTACCAACAGAACTCGTTTCTGGCACCTTCCCCGGTGGAGTTGTGCATGGGGTGTGTTTGGAACATTTTGTCAGCAGCCGAGTCCAAAATTCAGCGTTTCCCCATCTCAGCCCAGAAAGCAGGTAGAACAAGTTTTGTGGTGCCTTTCAGCTGCCTACCGGGGTAGTGTAAAAACTACCAACAGAACTCGTTTCTGGCACCTTCCCCGGTGGAGTTGTGCATGGGGTGTGTTTGGAACATTTTGTTACCAGCCGAGTCCAAAATTCAGCGATTCCCCATCTCAGCCCAGAAAGCAGGTACAACAAGTTTTGTGGTGCCTTTCAGCTGCCTACCGGGGTAGTGTAAAAACTACCAACAGAACTCCTTTCTGGCACCTTCCCCGGTGGAGTTGTGCATGGGGTGTGTTTGGAACATTTTGTCACCAGCCGAGTCGAAAATTCAGCGATTCCCCATCTCAGCCCAGAAAGCAGGTAGAACAAGTTTTGTGGTGCCTTTCAGCTGCCTACCGGGGTAGTGTAAAAACTACCAACAGAACTCGTTTCTGGCACCTTCCCCGGTGGAGTTGTGCATGGGGTGTGTTTGGAACATTTTGTCACCAGCCGAGTCCAAAATTCAGCGATTCCCCATCTCAGCCCAGAAAGCAGGTAGAACAAGTTTTGTGGTGCCTTTCAGCTGCCTACCGGGGTAGTGTAAAAACTACCAACAGAACTCGTTTCTGGCACCTTCCCCGGTGGAGTTGTGCATGGGGTGTGTTTGGAACATTTTGTCACCAGCCGAGTCCAAAATTCAGCGATTCCCCATCTCAGCCCAGAAAGCAGGTAGAACAAGTTTTGTGGTGCCTTTCAGCTGCCTACCGGGGTAGTGTAAAAACTACCAACAGAACTCGTTTCTGGCACCTTCCCCGGTGGAGTTGTGCATGGGGTGTGTTTGGAACATTTTGTCACCAGCCGAGTCCAAAATTCAGCGATTCCCCATCTCAGCCCAGAAAGCAGGTAGAACAAGTTTTGTGGTGCCTTTCAGCTGCCTACCGGGGTAGTGTAAAAACTACCAACAGAACTCGTTTCTGGCACCTTCCCCGGTGGAGTTGTGCATGGGGTGTGTTTGGAACATTTTGTCACCAGCCGAGTCCAAAATTCAGCTCTTCCCCATCTCAGCCCAGAAAGCAGGTAGAACAAGTTTTGTGGTGCCTTTCAGCTGCCTACCGGGGTAGTGTAAAAACTACCAACAGAACTCCTTTCTGGCACCTTCCCCGGTGGAGTTGTGCATGGGGTGTGTTTGGAACATTTTGTCACCAGCCGAGTCCAAATTTGAGCGATTCCCCATCTCAGCGCAGAAAGCAGGTACAACAAGTTTTGTGGTGCCTTTCTCTTGCCTACCGGGGTAGTGTAAAAACTACCAACAGAACTCGTTTCTGGCACCTTCCCCGGTGGAGTTGTGCATGGGGTGTGTTTGGAACATTTTGTCACCAGCCGAGTCCAAAATTCAGCGATTCCCCATCTCAGCCCAGAAAGCAGGTAGAACAAGTTTTGTGGTGCCTTTCAGCTGCCTACCGGGGTAGTGTAAAAACTACCAACAGAACTCGTTTCTGGCACCTTCCCCGGTGGAGTTGTGCATGGGGTGTGTTTGGAACATTTTGTCACCAGCCGAGTCCAAAATTCAGCGATTCCCCATCTCAGCCCAGAAAGCAGGTAGAACAAGTTTTGTGGTGCCTTTCAGGTGCCTACCGGGGTAGTGTAAAAACTACCAACAGAACTCGTTTCTGGCACCTTCCCCGGTGGAGTTGTGCATGGGGTGTGTTTGGAACATTTTGTCACCAGCCGAGTCCAAAATTCAGCGATTCCCCATCTCAGCCCAGAAAGCAGGTAGAACAAGTTTTGTGGTGCCTTTCTCTTGCCTACCGGGGTAGTGTAAAAACTACCAACAGAACTCGTTTCTGGCACCTTCCCCGGTGGAGGTGTGCATGGGGTGTGTTTGGAACATTTTGTCACCAGCCGAGTCCAAAATTCAGCGATTCCCCATCTCAGCCCAGAAAGCAGGTAGAACAAGTTTTGTGGTGCCTTTCAGCTGCCTACCGGGGTAGTGTAAAAACTACCAACAGAACTCGTTTCTGGCACCTTCCCCGGTGGAGGTGTGCATGGGGTGTGTTTGGAACATTTTGTCACCAGCCGAGTCCAAAATTCAGCGATTCCCCATCTCAGCCCAGAAAGCAGGTAGAACAAGTTTTGTGGTGCCTTTCAGCTGCCTACCGGGGTAGTGTAAAAACTACCAACAGAACTCCTTTCTGGCACCTTCCCCGGTGGAGTTGTGCATGGGGTGTGTTTGGAACATTTTGTCACCAGCCGAGTCCAAATTTGAGCGATTCCCCATCTCAGCGCAGAAAGCAGGTACAACAAGTTTTGTGGTGCCTTTCTCTTGCCTACCGGGGTAGTGTAAAAACTACCAACAGAACTCGTTTCTGGCACCTTCCCCGGTGGAGTTGTGCATGGGGTGTGTTTGGAACATTTTGTCACCAGCCGAGTCCAAAATTCAGCGATTCCCCATCTCAGCCCAGAAAGCAGGTAGAACAAGTTTTGTGGTGCCTTTCAGCTGCCTACCGGGGTAGTGTAAAAACTACCAACAGAACTCGTTTCTGGCACCTTCCCCGGTGGAGTTGTGCATGGGGTGTGTTTGGAACATTTTGTTACCAGCCGAGTCCAAAATTCAGCGATTCCCCATCTCAGCCCAGAAAGCAGGTAGAACAAGTTTTGTGGTGCCTTTCAGCTGCCTACCGGGGTAGTGTAAAAACTACCAACAGAACTCGTTTCTGGCACCTTCCCCGGTGGAGTTGTGCATGGGGTGTGTTTGGAACATTTTGTCACCAGCCGAGTCCAAAATTCAGCGATTCCCCATCTCAGCCCAGAAAGCAGGTAGAACAAGTTTTGTGGTGCCTTTCAGCTGCCTACCGGGGTAGTGTAAAAACTACCAACAGAACTCGTTTCTGGCACCTTCCCCGGTGGAGGTGTGCATGGGGTGTGTTTGGAACATTTTGTCACCAGCCGAGTCCAAAATTCAGCGATTCCCCATCTCAGCCCAGAAAGCAGGTAGAACAAGTTTTGTGGTGCCTTTCAGCTGCCTACCGGGGTAGTGTAAAAACTACCAACGGAACTCGATTCTGGCACCTTCCCCGGTGGAGTTGTGCATGGGGTGTGTTTGGAACATTTTGTCACCAGCCGAGTCCAAAATTCAGTGATTCCCCATCTCAGCCCAGAAAGCAGGTAGAACAAGTTTTGTGGTGCCTTTCAGCTGCCTACCGGGGTAGTGTAAAAACTACCAACAGAACTCGTTTCTGGCACCTTCCCCGGTGGAGTTGTGCATGGGGTGTGTTTGGAACATTTTGTCACCAGCCGAGTCCAAAATTCAGCGATTCCCCATCTCAGCCCAGAAAGCAGGTAGAACAAGTTTTGTGGTGCCTTTCAGCTGCCTACCGGGGTAGTGTAAAAACTACCAACAGAACTCGTTTCTGGCACCTTCCCCGGTGGAGTTGTGCATGGGGTGTGTTTGGAACATTTTGTCACCAGCCGAGTCCAAAATTCAGCGATTCCCCATCTCAGCCCAGAAAGCAGGTAGAACAAGTTTTGTGGTGCCTTTCAGCTGCCTACCGGGGTAGTGTAAAAACTACCAACAGAACTCGTTTCTGGCACCTTCCCCGGTGGAGTTGTGCATGGGGTGTGTTTGGAACATTTTGTTACCAGCCGAGTCCAAAATTCAGCGATTCCCCATCTCAGCCCAGAAAGCAGGTAGAACAAGTTTTGTGGTGCCTTTCAGCTGCCTACCGGGGTAGTGTAAAAACTACCAACAGAACTCGTTTCTGGCACCTTCCCCGGTGGAGGTGTGCATGGGGTGTGTTTGGAACATTTTGTCACCAGCCGAGTCCAAAATTCAGCGATTCCCCATCTCAGCCCAGAAAGCAGGTAGAACAAGTTTTGTGGTGCCTTTCAGCTGCCTACCGGGGTAGTGTAAAAACTACCAACAGAACTCGTTTCTGGCACCTTCCCCGGTGGAGGTGTGCATGGGGTGTGTTTGGAACATTTTGTCACCAGCCGAGTCCAAAATTCAGCGATTCCCCATCTCAGCCCAGAAAGCAGGTAGAACAAGTTTTGTGGTGCCTTTCAGCTGCCTACCGGGGTAGTGTAAAAACTACCAACAGAACTCCTTTCTGGCACCTTCCCCGGTGGAGTTGTGCATGGGGTGTGTTTGGAACATTTTGTCACCAGCCGAGTCCAAAATTCAGCGATTCCCCATCTCAGCCCAGAAAGCAGGTAGAACAAGTTTTGTGGTGCCTTTCAGCTGCCTACCGGGGTAGTGTAAAAACTACCAACAGAACTCGTTTCTGGCACCTTCCCCGGTGGAGTTGTGCATGGGGTGTGTTTGGAACATTTTGTCACCAGCCGAGTCCAAAATTCAGCGATTCCCCATCTCAGCCCAGAAAGCAGGTAGAACAAGTTTTGTGGTGCCTTTCTCTTGCCTACCGGGGTAGTGTAAAAACTACCAACGGAACTCGATTCTGGCACCTTCCCCGGTGGAGTTGTGCATGGGGTGTGTTTGGAACATTTTGTCACCAGCCGAGTCCAAAATTCAGTGATTCCCCATCTCAGCCCAGAAAGCAGGTAGAACAAGTTTTGTGGTGCCTTTCAGCTGCCTACCGGGGTAGTGTAAAAACTACCAACAGAACTCGTTTCTGGCACCTTCCCCGGTGGAGGTGTGCATGGGGTGTGTTTGGAACATTTTGTCACCAGCCGAGTCCAAAATTCAGCGATTCCCCATCTCAGCCCAGAAAGCAGGTAGAACAAGTTTTGTGGTGCCTTTCAGCTGCCTACCGGGGTAGTGTAAAAACTACCAACGGAACTCGTTTCTGGCACCTTCCCCGGTGGAGTTGTGCATGGGGTGTGTTTGGAACATTTTGTCACCAGCCGAGTCCAAAATTCAGCGATTCCCCATCTCAGCCCAGAAAGCAGGTAGAACAAGTTTTGTGGTGCCTTTCAGCTGCCTACCGGGGTAGTGTAAAAACTACCAACAGAACTCGTTTCTGGCACCTTCCCCGGTGGAGTTGTGCATGGGGTGTGTTTGGAACATTTTGTTACCAGCCGAGTCCAAAATTCAGCCGTTCCCCATCTCAGCCCAGAAAGCAGGTACAACAAGTTTTGTGGTGCCTTTCTCTTGCCTACCGGGGTAGTGTAAAAACTACCAACGGAACTCGATTCTGGCACCTTCCCCGGTGGAGTTGTGCATGGGGTGTGTTTGGAACATTTTGTCACCAGCCGAGTCCAAAATTCAGCGATTCCCCATCTCAGCCCAGAAAGCAGGTAGAACAAGTTTTGTGGTGCCTTTCAGCTGCCTACCGGGGTAGTGTAAAAACTACCAACAGAACTCGTTTCTGGCACCTTCCCCGGTGGAGTTGTGCATGGGGTGTGTTTGGAACATTTTGTCACCAGCCGAGTCCAAAATTCAGCGATTCCCCATCTCAGCCCAGAAAGCAGGTAGAACAAGTTTTGTGGTGCCTTTCTCTTGCCTACCGGGGTAGTGTAAAAACTACCAACGGAACTCGATTCTGGCACCTTCCCCGGTGGAGTTGTGCATGGGGTGTGTTTGGAACATTTTGTCACCAGCCGAGTCCAAAATTCAGTGATTCCCCATCTCAGCCCAGAAAGCAGGTAGAACAAGTTTTGTGGTGCCTTTCAGCTGCCTACCGGGGTAGTGTAAAAACTACCAACAGAACTCGTTTCTGGCACCTTCCCCGGTGGAGTTGTGCATGGGGTGTGTTTGGAACATTTTGTCACCAGCCGAGTCGAAAATTCAGCGATTCCCCATCTCAGCCCAGAAAGCAGGTAGAACAAGTTTTGTGGTGCCTTTCAGCTGCCTACCGGGGTAGTGTAAAAACTACCAACAGAACTCGTTTCTGGCACCTTCCCCGGTGGAGTTGTGCATGGGGTGTGTTTGGAACATTTTGTTACCAGCCGAGTCCAAAATTCAGCGATTCCCCATCTCAGCCCAGAAAGCAGGTAGAACAAGTTTTGTGGTGCCTTTCTCTTGCCTACCGGGGTAGTGTAAAAACTACCAACGGAACTCGACTCTGGCACCTTCCCCGGTGCAGTTGTGCATGGGGTGTGTTTGGAACATTTTGTCACCAGCCGAGTCCAAAATTCAGTGATTCCCCATCTCAGCCCAGAAAGCAGGTAGAACAAGTTTTGTGGTGCCTTTCAGCTGCCTACCGGGGTAGTGTAAAAACTACCAACAGAACTCGTTTCTGGCACCTTCCCCGGTGGAGTTGTGCATGGGGTGTGTTTGGAACATTTTGTCACCAGCCGAGTCCAAAATTCAGCGATTCCCCATCTCAGCCGAGAAAGCAGGTAGAAAAACTTTTGTGGTGCCTTTCAGCTGCCTACCGGGGTAGTGTAAAAACTACCAAAAGAACTCGTTTCTGGCACCTTCCCCGGTGGAGTTGTGCATGGGGTGTGTTTGGAACATTTTGTCACCAGCCAAGTCCAAAATTCAGCGATTCCCCATCTCAGCCCAGAAAGCAGGTAGAACAAGTTTTGTGGTGCCTTTCTCTTGCCTACCGGGGTAGTGTAAAAACTACCAACAGAACTCGTTTCTGGCACCTTCCCCGGTGGAGTTGTGCATGGGGTGTGTTTGGAACATTTTGTCACCAGCCGAGTCCAAAATTCAGCGATTCCCCATCTCAGCCCAGAAAGCAGGTAGAACAAGTTTTGTGGTGCCTTTCAGCTGCCTACCGGGGTAGTGTAAAAACTACCAACAGAACTCGTTTCTGGCACCTTCCCCGGTGGAGTTGTGCATGGGGTGTGTTTGGAACATTTTGTCACCAGCCGAGTCCAAAATTCAGCGATTCCCCATCTCAGCCCAGAAAGCAGGTAGAACAAGTTTTGTGGTGCCTTTCAGCTGCCTACCGGGGTAGTGTAAAAACTACCAACAGAACTCGTTTCTGGCACCTTCCCCGGTGGAGGTGTGCATGGGGTGTGTTTGGAACATTTTGTTACCAGCCGAGTCCAAAATTCAGCCGTTCCCCATCTCAGCCCAGAAAGCAGGTACAACAAGTTTTGTGGTGCCTTTCTCTTGCCTACCGGGGTAGTGTAAAAACTACCAACGGAACTCGATTCTGGCACCTTCCCCGGTGGAGTTGTGCATGGGGTGTGTTTGGAACATTTTGTCACCAGCCGAGTCCAAAATTCAGCGATTCCCCATCTCAGCCCAGAAAGCAGGTAGAACAAGTTTTGTGGTGCCTTTCAGCTGCCTACCGGGGTAGTGTAAATCTACCAACAGAACTCGTTTCTGGCACCTTCCCCGGTGGAGTTGTGCATGGGGTGTGTTTGGAACATTTTGTCACCAGCCGAGTCCAAAATTCAGCGATTCCCCATCTCAGCCCAGAAAGCAGGTAGAACAAGTTTTGTGGTGCCTTTCTCTTGCCTACCGGGGTAGTGTAAAAACTACCAACGGAACTCGATTCTGGCACCTTCCCCGGTGGAGTTGTGCATGGGGTGTGTTTGGAACATTTTGTCACCAGCCGAGTCCAAAATTCAGTGATTCCCCATCTCAGCCCAGAAAGCAGGTAGAACAAGTTTTGTGGTGCCTTTCAGCTGCCTACCGGGGTAGTGTAAAAACTACCAACAGAACTCGTTTCTGGCACCTTCCCCGGTGGAGTTGTGCATGGGGTGTGTTTGGAACATTTTGTTACCAGCCGAGTCCAAAATTCAGCGATTCCCCATCTCAGCCCAGAAAGCAGGTAGAACAAGTTTTGTGGTGCCTTTCTCTTGCCTACCGGGGTAGTGTAAAAACTACCAACGGAACTCGACTCTGGCACCTTCCCCGGTGCAGTTGTGCATGGGGTGTGTTTGGAACATTTTGTCACCAGCCGAGTCCAAAATTCAGTGATTCCCCATCTCAGCCCAGAAAGCAGGTAGAACAAGTTTTGTGGTGCCTTTCAGCTGCCTACCGGGGTAGTGTAAAAACTACCAACAGAACTCGTTTCTGGCACCTTCCCCGGTGGAGTTGTGCATGGGGTGTGTTTGGAACATTTTGTCACCAGCCGAGTCCAAAATTCAGCGATTCCCCATCTCAGCCGAGAAAGCAGGTAGAAAAACTTTTGTGGTGCCTTTCAGCTGCCTACCGGGGTAGTGTAAAAACTACCAAAAGAACTCGTTTCTGGCACCTTCCCCGGTGGAGTTGTGCATGGGGTGTGTTTGGAACATTTTGTCACCAGCCAAGTCCAAAATTCAGCGATTCCCCATCTCAGCCCAGAAAGCAGGTAGAACAAGTTTTGTGGTGCCTTTCTCTTGCCTACCGGGGTAGTGTAAAAACTACCAACAGAACTCGTTTCTGGCACCTTCCCCGGTGGAGTTGTGCATGGGGTGTGTTTGGAACATTTTGTCACCAGCCGAGTCCAAAATTCAGCGATTCCCCATCTCAGCCCAGAAAGCAGGTAGAACAAGTTTTGTGGTGCCTTTCAGCTGCCTACCGGGGTAGTGTAAAAACTACCAACAGAACTCGTTTCTGGCACCTTCCCCGGTGGAGTTGTGCATGGGGTGTGTTTGGAACATTTTGTCACCAGCCGAGTCCAAAATTCAGCGATTCCCCATCTCAGCCCAGAAAGCAGGTAGAACAAGTTTTGTGGTGCCTTTCAGCTGCCTACCGGGGTAGTGTAAAAACTACCAACAGAACTCGTTTCTGGCACCTTCCCCGGTGGAGGTGTGCATGGGGTGTGTTTGGAACATTTTGTCACCAGCCGAGTCCAAAATTCAGAGATTCCCCATCTCAGCCCAGAAAGCAGGTAGAACAAGTTTTGTGGTGCCTTTCAGCTGCCTACCGGGGTAGTGTAAAAACTACCAACAGAACTCGTTTCTGGCACCTTCCCCGGTGGAGTTGTGCATGGGGTGTGTTTGGAACATTTTGTCACCAGCCGAGTCCAAAATTCAGCGATTCCCCATCTCAGCCCAGAAAGCAGGTAGAACAAGTTTTGTGGTGCCTTTCTCTTGCCTACCGGGGTAGTGTAAAAACTACCAACAGAACTCGTTTCTGGCACCTTCCCCGGTGGAGTTGTGCATGGGGTGTGTTTGGAACATTTTGTCACCAGCCGAGTCCAAAATTCAGCGATTCCCCATCTCAGCCCAGAAAGCAGGTAGAACAAGTTTTGTGGTGCCTTTCAGCTGCCTACCGGGGTACTGTAAAAACTACCAACAGAACTCGTTTCTGGCACCTTCCCCGGTGGAGTTGTGCATGGGGTGTGTTTGGAACATTTTGTCACCAGCCGAGTCCAAAATTCAGCGATTCCCCATCTCAGCCCAGAAAGCAGGTAGAACAAGTTTTGTGGTGCCTTTCAGCTGCCTACCGGGGTAGTGTAAAAACTACCAACAGAACTCGTTTCTGGCACCTTCCCCGGTGGAGTTGTGCATGGGGTGTGTTTGGAACATTTTGTCACCAGCCGAGTCCAAAATTCAGCGATTCCCCATCTCAGCCGAGAAAGCAGGTAGAAAAACTTTTGTGGTGCCTTTCAGCTGCCTACCGGGGTAGTGTAAAAACTACCAACAGAACTCGTTTCTGGCACCTTCCCCGGTGGAGTTGTGCATGGGGTGTGTTTGGAACATTTTGTCACCAGCCAAGTCCAAAATTCAGCGATTCCCCATCTCAGCCCAGAAAGCAGGTAGAACAAGTTTTGTGGTGCCTTTCTCTTGCCTACCGGGGTAGTGTAAAAACTACCAACAGAACTCGTTTCTGGCACCTTCCCCGGTGGAGTTGTGCATGGGGTGTGTTTGGAACATTTTGTCACCAGCCGAGTCCAAAATTCAGCGATTCCCCATCTCAGCCCAGAAAGCAGGTAGAACAAGTTTTGTGGTGCCTTTCAGCTGCCTACCGGGGTAGTGTAAAAACTACCAACAGAACTCGTTTCTGGCACCTTCCCCGGTGGAGTTGTGCATGGGGTGTGTTTGGAACATTTTGTCACCAGCCGAGTCCAAAATTCAGCGATTCCCCATCTCAGCCCAGAAAGCAGGTAGAACAAGTTTTGTGGTGCCTTTCAGCTGCCTACCGGGGTAGTGTAAAAACTACCAACAGAACTCGTTTCTGGCACCTTCCCCGGTGGAGGTGTGCATGGGGTGTGTTTGGAACATTTTGTCACCAGCCGAGTCCAAAATTCAGAGATTCCCCATCTCAGCCCAGAAAGCAGGTAGAACAAGTTTTGTGGTGCCTTTCAGCTGCCTACCGGGGTAGTGTAAAAACTACCAACAGAACTCGTTTCTGGCACCTTCCCCGGTGGAGTTGTGCATGGGGTGTGTTTGGAACATTTTGTCACCAGCCGAGTCCAAAATTCAGCGATTCCCCATCTCAGCCCAGAAAGCAGGTAGAACAAGTTTTGTGGTGCCTTTCAGCTGCCTACCGGGGTAGTGTAAAAAGTACCAACAGAACTCGTTTCTGGCACCTTCCCCGGTGGAGTTGTGCATGGGGTGTGTTTGGAACATTTTGTCACCAGCCGAGTCCAAAATTCAGCGATTCCCCATCTCAGCCGAGAAAGCAGGTAGAAAAACTTTTGTGGTGCCTTTCAGCTGCCTACCGGGGTAGTGTAAAAACTACCAACAGAACTCGTTTCTGGCACCTTCCCCGGTGGAGTTGTGCATGGGGTGTGTTTGGA
Source organism: Falco cherrug (assembly GCF_023634085.1). Lineage (NCBI taxonomy): Eukaryota > Metazoa > Chordata > Aves > Falconiformes > Falconidae > Falco > Falco cherrug. Next base: position 14,656 of record NW_026599415.1, on the reverse strand, counting down.
ACATTTTGTCACCAGCCAAGTCCAAAATTCAGCGATTCCCTATCTCAGCCCAGAAAGCAGGTAGAACAAGTTTTGTGGTGCCTTTCTCTTGCCTACCGGGGTAGTGTAAAAACTACCAACAGAACTCCTTTCTGGCACCTTCCCCGGTGGAGTTGTGCATGGGGTGTGTTTGGAACATTTTGTCACCAGCCGAGTCCAAAATTCAGCGATTCCCCATCTCAGCCCAGAAAGCAGGTAGAACAAGTTTTGTGGTGCCTTTCAGCTGCCTACCGGGGTAGTGTAAAAACTACCAACAGAACTCGTTTCTGGCACCTTCCCCGGTGGAGTTGTGCATGGGGTGTGTTTGGAACATTTTGTCACCAGCCGAGTCCAAAATTCAGCGATTCCCCATCTCAGCCCAGAAAGCAGGTAGAACAAGTTTTGTGGTGCCTTTCAGCTGCCTACCGGGGTAGTGTAAAAACTACCAACAGAACTCGTTTCTGGCACCTTCCCCGGTGGAGGTGTGCATGGGGTGTGTTTGGAACATTTTGTCACCAGCCGAGTCCAAAATTCAGCGATTCCCCATCTCAGCCCAGAAAGCAGGTAGAACAAGTTTTGTGGTGCCTTTCAGCTGCCTACCGGGGTAGTGTAAAAACTACCAACAGAACTCCTTTCTGGCACCTTCCCCGGTGGAGTTGTGCATGGGGTGTGTTTGGAACATTTTGTCAGCAGCCGAGTCCAAAATTCAGCGATTCCCCATCTCAGCCCAGAAAGCAGGTAGAACAAGTTTTGTGGTGCCTTTCAGCTGCCTACCGGGGTAGTGTAAAAACTACCAACAGAACTCGTTTCTGGCACCTTCCCCGGTGGAGTTGTGCATGGGGTGTGTTTGGAACATTTTGTCACCAGCCGAGTCCAAAATTCAGCGATTCCCCATCTCAGCCCAGAAAGCAGGTAGAACAAGTTTTGTGGTGCCTTTCAGCTGCCTACCGGGGTAGTGTAAAAACTACCAACAGAACTCGTTTCTGGCACCTTCCCCGGTGGAGTTGTGCATGGGGTGTGTTTGGAACATTTTGTCACCAGCCGAGTCCAAAATTCAGCGATTCCCCATCTCAGCCCAGAAAGCAGGTAGAACAAGTTTTGTGGTGCCTTTCAGCTGCCTACCGGGGTAGTGTAAAAACTACCAACAGAACTCGTTTCTGGCACCTTCCCCGGTGGAGTTGTGCATGGGGTGTGTTTGGAACATTTTGTCACCAGCCGAGTCCAAAATTCAGCGATTCCCCATCTCAGCCGAGAAAGCAGGTAGAAAAACTTTTGTGGTGCCTTTCAGCTGCCTACCGGGGTAGTGTAAAAACTACCAACAGAACTCGTTTCTGGCACCTTCCCCGGTGGAGTTGTGCATGGGGTGTGTTTGGAACATTTTGTCACCAGCCAAGTCCAAAATTCAGCGATTCCCTATCTCAGCCCAGAAAGCAGGTAGAACAAGTTTTGTGGTGCCTTTCTCTTGCCTACCGGGGTAGTGTAAAAACTACCAACAGAACTCCTTTCTGGCACCTTCCCCGGTGGAGTTGTGCATGGGGTGTGTTTGGAACATTTTGTCACCAGCCGAGTCCAAAATTCAGCGATTCCCCATCTCAGCCCAGAAAGCAGGTAGAACAAGTTTTGTGGTGCCTTTCAGCTGCCTACCGGGGTAGTGTAAAAACTACCAACAGAACTCGTTTCTGGCACCTTCCCCGGTGGAGTTGTGCATGGGGTGTGTTTGGAACATTTTGTCACCAGCCGAGTCCAAAATTCAGCGATTCCCCATCTCAGCCCAGAAAGCAGGTAGAACAAGTTTTGTGGTGCCTTTCAGCTGCCTACCGGGGTAGTGTAAAAACTACCAACAGAACTCGTTTCTGGCACCTTCCCCGGTGGAGGTGTGCATGGGGTGTGTTTGGAACATTTTGTCACCAGCCGAGTCCAAAATTCAGCGATTCCCCATCTCAGCCCAGAAAGCAGGTAGAACAAGTTTTGTGGTGCCTTTCAGCTGCCTACCGGGGTAGTGTAAAAACTACCAACAGAACTCCTTTCTGGCACCTTCCCCGGTGGAGTTGTGCATGGGGTGTGTTTGGAACATTTTGTCAGCAGCCGAGTCCAAAATTCAGCGATTCCCCATCTCAGCCCAGAAAGCAGGTAGAACAAGTTTTGTGGTGCCTTTCAGCTGCCTACCGGGGTAGTGTAAAAACTACCAACAGAACTCGTTTCTGGCACCTTCCCCGGTGGAGTTGTGCATGGGGTGTGTTTGGAACATTTTGTCACCAGCCGAGTCCAAAATTCAGCGATTCCCCATCTCAGCCCAGAAAGCAGGTAGAACAAGTTTTGTGGTGCCTTTCAGCTGCCTACCGGGGTAGTGTAAAAACTACCAACAGAACTCGTTTCTGGCACCTTCCCCGGTGGAGTTGTGCATGGGGTGTGTTTGGAACATTTTGTCACCAGCCGAGTCCAAAATTCAGCGATTCCCCATCTCAGCCCAGAAAGCAGGTAGAACAAGTTTTGTGGTGCCTTTCAGCTGCCTACCGGGGTAGTGTAAAAACTACCAACAGAACTCGTTTCTGGCACCTTCCCCGGTGGAGTTGTGCATGGGGTGTGTTTGGAACATTTTGTCACCAGCCGAGTCCAAAATTCAGCGATTCCCCATCTCAGCCCAGAAAGCAGGTAGAACCGGTTTTATGGTGCCTTTCAGCTGCCTACCGGGGTAGTGTAAAAACTACCAACAGAACTCGTTTCTGGCACCTTCCCCGGTGGAGGTGTGCATGGGGTGTGTTTGGAACATTTTGTCAGCAGCCGAGTCCAAAATTCAGCGATTCCCCATCTCAGCCCAGAAAGCAGGTAGAACAAGTTTTGTGGTGCCTTTCAGCTGCCTACCGGGGTAGTGTAAAAACTACCAACAGAACTCCTTTCTGGCACCTTCCCCGGTGGAGTTGTGCATGGGGTGTGTTTGGAACATTTTGTCACCAGCCGAGTCCAAAATTCAGCGATTCCCCATCTCAGCCCAGAAAGCAGGTAGAACAAGTTTTGTGGTGCCTTTCAGCTGCCTACCGGGGTAGTGTAAAAACTACCAACAGAACTCGTCTCTGGCACCTTCCCCGGTGGAGTTGTGCATGGGGTGTGTTTGGAACATTTTGTTACCAGCCGAGTCCAAAATTCAGCCGTTCCCCATCTCAGCCCAGAAAGCAGGTAGAACAAGTTTTGTGGTGCCTTTCAGCTGCCTACCGGGGTAGTGTAAAAACTACCAACGGAACTCGTTTCTGGCACCTTCCCCGGTGGAGTTGTGCATGGGGTGTGTTTGGAACATTTTGTCACCAGCCGAGTCCAAAATTCAGCGATTCCCCATCTCAGCCCAGAAAGCAGGTAGAACAAGTTTTGTGGTGCCTTTCAGCTGCCTACCGGGGTAGTGTAAAAACTACCAACGGAACTCGATTCTGGCACCTTCCCCGGTGGAGTTGTGCATGGGGTGTGTTTGGAACATTTTGTCACCAGCCGAGTCCAAAATTCAGCGATTCCCCATCTCAGCCCAGAAAGCAGGTAGAACAAGTTTTGTGGTGCCTTTCAGCTGCCTACCGGGGTAGTGTAAAAACTACCAACAGAACTCGTTTCTGGCACCTTCCCCGGTGGAGGTGTGCATGGGGTGTGTTTGGAACATTTTGTCACCAGCCGAGTCCAAAATTCAGCGATTCCCCATCTCAGCCCAGAAAGCAGGTAGAACAAGTTTTGTGGTGCCTTTCAGCTGCCTACCGGGGTAGTGTAAAAACTACCAACAGAACTCGTTTCTGGCACCTTCCCCGGTGGAGTTGTGCATGGGGTGTGTTTGGAACATTTTGTCACCAGCCGAGTCCAAAATTCAGCGATTCCCCATCTCAGCCCAGAAAGCAGGTAGAACAAGTTTTGTGGTGCCTTTCAGCTGCCTACCGGGGTAGTGTAAAAACTACCAACAGAACTCGTTTCTGGCACCTTCCCCGGTGGAGTTGTGCATGGGGTGTGTTTGGAACATTTTGTCAGCAGCCGAGTCCAAAATTCAGCGATTCCCCATCTCAGCCCAGAAAGCAGGTAGAACAAGTTTTGTGGTGCCTTTCAGCTGCCTACCGGGGTAGTGTAAAAACTACCAACAGAACTCGTTTCTGGCACCTTCCCCGGTGGAGTTGTGCATGGGGTGTGTTTGGAACATTTTGTCACCAGCCGAGTCCAAAATTCAGCGATTCCCCATCTCAGCCCAGAAAGCAGGTAGAACAAGTTTTGTGGTGCCTTTCAGGTGCCTACCGGGGTAGTGTAAAAACTACCAACAGAACTCGTTTCTGGCACCTTCCCCGGTGGAGTTGTGCATGGGGTGTGTTTGGAACATTTTGTCACCAGCCGAGTCCAAAATTCAGCGATTCCCCATCTCAGCCCAGAAAGCAGGTAGAACAAGTTTTGTGGTGCCTTTCAGCTGCCTACCGGGGTAGTGTAAAAACTACCAACAGAACTCGTTTCTGGCACCTTCCCCGGTGGAGTTGTGCATGGGGTGTGTTTGGAACATTTTGTCACCAGCCGAGTCCAAAATTCAGCGATTCCCCATCTCAGCCCAGAAAGCAGGTAGAACCGGTTTTATGGTGCCTTTCAGCTGCCTACCGGGGTAGTGTAAAAACTACCAACAGAACTCGTTTCTGGCACCTTCCCCGGTGGAGTTGTGCATGGGGTGTGTTTGGAACATTTTGTCACCAGCCGAGTCCAAAATTCAGCGATTCCCCATCTCAGCCCAGAAAGCAGGTAGAACAAGTTTTGTGGTGCCTTTCAGCTGCCTACCGGGGTAGTGTAAAAAGTACCAACAGAACTCGTTTCTGGCACCTTCCCCGGTGGAGTTGTGCATGGGGTGTGTTTGGAACATTTTGTCACCAGCCGAGTCCAAAATTCAGCGATTCCCCATCTCAGCCCAGAAAGCAGGTAGAACAAGTTTTGTGGTGCCTTTCAGCTGCCTACCGGGGTAGTGTAAAAACTACCAACAGAACTCGTTTCTGGCACCTTCCCCGGTGGAGTTGTGCATGGGGTGTGTTTGGAACATTTTGTCACCAGCCGAGTCCAAAATTCAGCGATTCCCCATCTCAGCCCAGAAAGCAGGTAGAACAAGTTTTGTGGTGCCTTTCAGCTGCCTACCGGGGTAGTGTAAAAACTACCAACAGAACTCGTTTCTGGCACCTTCCCCGGTGGAGTTGTGCATGGGGTGTGTTTGGAACATTTTGTTACCAGCCGAGTCCAAAATTCAGCCGTTCCCCATCTCAGCCCAGAAAGCAGGTAGAACAAGTTTTGTGGTGCCTTTCAGCTGCCTACCGGGGTAGTGTAAAAACTACCAACGGAACTCGTTTCTGGCACCTTCCCCGGTGGAGTTGTGCATGGGGTGTGTTTGGAACATTTTGTCACCAGCCGAGTCGAAAATTCAGCGATTCCCCATCTCAGCCCAGAAAGCAGGTAGAACAAGTTTTGTGGTGCCTTTCAGCTGCCTACCGGGGTAGTGTAAAAACTACCAACAGAACTCGTTTCTGGCACCTTCCCCGGTGGAGTTGTGCATGGGGTGTGTTTGGAACATTTTGTTACCAGCCGAGTCCAAAATTCAGCGATTCCCCATCTCAGCCCAGAAAGCAGGTAGAACAAGTTTTGTGGTGCCTTTCAGCTGCCTACCGGGGTAGTGTAAAAACTACCAACAGAACTCGTTTCTGGCACCTTCCCCGGTGGAGTTGTGCATGGGGTGTGTTTGGAACATTTTGTCACCAGCCGAGTCCAAAATTCAGCGATTCCCCATCTCAGCCCAGAAAGCAGGTAGAACAAGTTTTGTGGTGCCTTTCAGCTGCCTACCGGGGTAGTGTAAAAACTACCAACAGAACTCGTTTCTGGCACCTTCCCCGGTGGAGGTGTGCATGGGGTGTGTTTGGAACATTTTGTCAGCAGCCGAGTCCAAAATTCAGCGATTCCCCATCTCAGCCCAGAAAGCAGGTAGAACAAGTTTTGTGGTGCCTTTCAGCTGCCTACCGGGGTACTGTAAAAACTACCAACAGAACTCGTTTCTGGCACCTTCCCCGGTGGAGGTGTGCATGGGGTGTGTTTGGAACATTTTGTCACCAGCCGAGTCCAAAATTCAGCGATTCCCCATCTCAGCCCAGAAAGCAGGTAGAACAAGTTTTGTGGTGCCTTTCTCTTGCCTACCGGGGTAGTGTAAAAACTACCAACAGAACTCGTTTCTGGCACCTTCCCCGGTGGAGTTGTGCATGGGGTGTGTTTGGAACATTTTGTTACCAGCCGAGTCCAAAATTCAGCGATTCCCCATCTCAGCCCAGAAAGCAGGTAGAACAAGTTTTGTGGTGCCTTTCAGCTGCCTACCGGGGTAGTGTAAAAACTACCAACAGAACTCGTTTCTGGCACCTTCCCCGGTGGAGTTGTGCATGGGGTGTGTTTGGAACATTTTGTCAGCAGCCGAGTCCAAAATTCAGCGATTCCCCATCTCAGCCCAGAAAGCAGGTAGAACAAGTTTTGTGGTGCCTTTCAGCTGCCTACCGGGGTAGTGTAAAAACTACCAACAGAACTCGTTTCTGGCACCTTCCCCGGTGGAGGTGTGCATGGGGTGTGTTTGGAACATTTTGTCAGCAGCCGAGTCCAAAATTCAGCGATTCCCCATCTCAGCCCAGAAAGCAGGTAGAACAAGTTTTGTGGTGCCTTTCAGCTGCCTACCGGGGTACTGTAAAAACTACCAACAGAACTCGTTTCTGGCACCTTCCCCGGTGGAGGTGTGCATGGGGTGTGTTTGGAACATTTTGTCACCAGCCGAGTCCAAAATTCAGCGATTCCCCATCTCAGCCCAGAAAGCAGGTAGAACAAGTTTTGTGGTGCCTTTCTCTTGCCTACCGGGGTAGTGTAAAAAGTACCAACAGAACTCGTTTCTGGCACCTTCCCCGGTGGAGTTGTGCATGGGGTGTGTTTGGAACATTTTGTCACCAGCCAAGTCCAAAATTCAGCGATTCCCCATCTCAGCCCAGAAAGCAGGTACAACAAGTTTTGTGGTGCCTTTCAGCTGCCTACCGGGGTAGTGTAAAAACTACCAACAGAACTCGTTTCTGGCACCTTCCCCGGTGGAGTTGTGCATGGGGTGTGTTTGGAACATTTTGTCAGCAGCCGAGTCCAAAATTCAGCGATTCCCCATCTCAGCCCAGAAAGCAGGTAGAACAAGTTTTGTGGTGCCTTTCTCTTGCCTACCGGGGTAGTGTAAAAACTACCAACAGAACTCGTTTCTGGCACCTTCCCCGGTGGAGTTGTGCATGGGGTGTGTTTGGAACATTTTGTCACCAGCCGAGTCCAAAATTCAGCGATTCCCCATCTCAGCCCAGAAAGCAGGTAGAACAAGTTTTGTGGTGCCTTTCAGCTGCCTACCGGGGTAGTGTAAAAAGTACCAACAGAACTCGTTTCTGGCACCTTCCCCGGTGGAGTTGTGCATGGGGTGTGTTTGGAACATTTTGTCACCAGCCGAGTCCAAAATTCAGCGATTCCCCATCTCAGCCCAGAAAGCAGGTAGAACAAGTTTTGTGGTGCCTTTCAGCTGCCTACCGGGGTAGTGTAAAAACTACCAACAGAACTCGTTTCTGGCACCTTCCCCGGTGGAGTTGTGCATGGGGTGTGTTTGGAACATTTTGTCACCAGCCGAGTCCAAAATTCAGCGATTCCCCATCTCAGCCCAGAAAGCAGGTAGAACAAGTTTTGTGGTGCCTTTCAGCTGCCTACCGGGGTAGTGTAAAAACTACCAACAGAACTCGTTTCTGGCACCTTCCCCGGTGGAGTTGTGCATGGGGTGTGTTTGGAACATTTTGTCACCAGCCGAGTCCAAAATTCAGCGATTCCCCATCTCAGCCCAGAAAGCAGGTAGAACAAGTTTTGTGGTGCCTTTCAGCTGCCTACCGGGGTAGTGTAAAAACTACCAACAGAACTCGTTTCTGGCACCTTCCCCGGTGGAGGTGTGCATGGGGTGTGTTTGGAACATTTTGTCACCAGCCGAGTCCAAAATTCAGCGATTCCCCATCTCAGCCCAGAAAGCAGGTAGAACAAGTTTTGTGGTGCCTTTCAGCTGCCTACCGGGGTAGTGTAAAAACTACCAACAGAACTCGTTTCTGGCACCTTCCCCGGTGGAGTTGTGCATGGGGTGTGTTTGGAACATTTTGTCACCAGCCGAGTCGAAAATTCAGCGATTCCCCATCTCAGCCCAGAAAGCAGGTAGAACCGGTTTTATGGTGCCTTTCAGCTGCCTACCGGGGTAGTGTAAAAACTACCAACAGAACTCGTTTCTGGCACCTTCCCCGGTGGAGTTGTGCATGGGGTGTGTTTGGAACATTTTGTCACCAGCCGAGTCCAAAATTCAGCGATTCCCCATCTCAGCCCAGAAAGCAGGTAGAACAAGTTTTGTGGTGCCTTTCAGCTGCCTACCGGGGTAGTGTAAAAAGTACCAACAGAACTCGTTTCTGGCACCTTCCCCGGTGGAGTTGTGCATGGGGTGTGTTTGGAACATTTTGTCACCAGCCGAGTCCAAAATTCAGCGATTCCCCATCTCAGCCCAGAAAGCAGGTAGAACAAGTTTTGTGGTGCCTTTCAGGTGCCTACCGGGGTAGTGTAAAAACTACCAACAGAACTCGTTTCTGGCACCTTCCCCGGTGGAGTTGTGCATGGGGTGTGTTTGGAACATTTTGTCACCAGCCGAGTCCAAAATTCAGCGATTCCCCATCTCAGCCCAGAAAGCAGGTAGAACAAGTTTTGTGGTGCCTTTCAGCTGCCTACCGGGGTAGTGTAAAAACTACCAACAGAACTCGTTTCTGGCACCTTCCCCGGTGGAGTTGTGCATGGGGTGTGTTTGGAACATTTTGTTACCAGCCGAGTCCAAAATTCAGCCGTTCCCCATCTCAGCCCAGAAAGCAGGTAGAACAAGTTTTGTGGTGCCTTTCAGCTGCCTACCGGGGTAGTGTAAAAACTACCAACGGAACTCGTTTCTGGCACCTTCCCCGGTGGAGTTGTGCATGGGGTGTGTTTGGAACATTTTGTCACCAGCCGAGTCCAAAATTCAGCGATTCCCCATCTCAGCCCAGAAAGCAGGTAGAACAAGTTTTGTGGTGCCTTTCAGCTGCCTACCGGGGTAGTGTAAAAACTACCAACAGAACTCGTTTCTGGCACCTTCCCCGGTGGAGTTGTGCATGGGGTGTGTTTGGAACATTTTGTCACCAGCCGAGTCCAAAATTCAGCGATTCCCCATCTCAGCCCAGAAAGCAGGTAGAACAAGTTTTGTGGTGCCTTTCAGCTGCCTACCGGGGTAGTGTAAAAACTACCAACAGAACTCGTTTCTGGCACCTTCCCCGGTGGAGTTGTGCATGGGGTGTGTTTGGAACATTTTGTCACCAGCCGAGTCCAAAATTCAGCGATTCCCCATCTCAGCCCAGAAAGCAGGTAGAACAAGTTTTGTGGTGCCTTTCAGCTGCCTACCGGGGTAGTGTAAAAACTACCAACAGAACTCCTTTCTGGCACCTTCCCCGGTGGAGGTGTGCATGGGGTGTGTTTGGAACATTTTGTCACCAGCCGAGTCCAAAATTCAGCGATTCCCCATCTCAGCCCAGAAAGCAGGTAGAACAAGTTTTGTGGTGCCTTTCAGCTGCCTACCGGGGTAGTGTAAAAACTACCAACAGAACTCGTTTCTGGCACCTTCCCCGGTGGAGGTGTGCATGGGGTGTGTTTGGAACATTTTGTCAGCAGCCGAGTCCAAAATTCAGCGATTCCCCATCTCAGCCCAGAAAGCAGGTAGAACAAGTTTTGTGGTGCCTTTCTCTTGCCTACCGGGGTAGTGTAAAAACTACCAACAGAACTCGTTTCTGGCACCTTCCCCGGTGGAGTTGTGCATGGGGTGTGTTTGGAACATTTTGTCACCAGCCGAGTCCAAAATTCAGCGATTCCCCATCTCAGCCCAGAAAGCAGGTAGAACAAGTTTTGTGGTGCCTTTCAGCTGCCTACCGGGGTAGTGTAAAAAGTACCAACAGAACTCGTTTCTGGCACCTTCCCCGGTGGAGTTGTGCATGGGGTGTGTTTGGAACATTTTGTCACCAGCCGAGTCCAAAATTCAGCGATTCCCCATCTCAGCCCAGAAAGCAGGTAGAACAAGTTTTGTGGTGCCTTTCAGCTGCCTACCGGGGTAGTGTAAAAACTACCAACAGAACTCGTTTCTGGCACCTTCCCCGGTGGAGTTGTGCATGGGGTGTGTTTGGAACATTTTGTCAGCAGCCGAGTCCAAAATTCAGCGATTCCCCATCTCAGCCCAGAAAGCAGGTAGAACAAGTTTTGTGGTGCCTTTCAGCTGCCTACCGGGGTAGTGTAAAAAGTACCAACAGAACTCGTTTCTGGCACCTTCCCCGGTGGAGTTGTGCATGGGGTGTGTTTGGAACATTTTGTCACCAGCCGAGTCCAAAATTCAGCGATTCCCCATCTCAGCCCAGAAAGCAGGTAGAACAAGTTTTGTGGTGCCTTTCAGCTGCCTACCGGGGTAGTGTAAAAACTACCAACAGAACTCGTTTCTGGCACCTTCCCCGGTGGAGTTGTGCATGGGGTGTGTTTGGAACATTTTGTCACCAGCCGAGTCCAAAATTCAGCGATTCCCCATCTCAGCCCAGAAAGCAGGTAGAACAAGTTTTGTGGTGCCTTTCAGCTGCCTACCGGGGTAGTGTAAAAACTACCAACAGAACTCGTTTCTGGCACCTTCCCCGGTGGAGTTGTGCATGGGGTGTGTTTGGAACATTTTGTCACCAGCCGAGTCCAAAATTCAGCGATTCCCCATCTCAGCCCAGAAAGCAGGTAGAACAAGTTTTGTGGTGCCTTTCTCTTGCCTACCGGGGTAGTGTAAAAACTACCGACAGAACTCGTTTCTGGCACCTTCCCCGGTGGAGTTGTGCATGGGGTGTGTTTGGAACATTTTGTCACCAGCCGAGTCCAAAATTCAGCGATTCCCCATCTCAGCCCAGAAAGCAGGTAGAACAAGTTTTGTGGTGCCTTTCTCTTGCCTACCGGGGTAGTGTAAAAACTACCAACAGAACTCGTTTCTGGCACCTTCCCCGGTGGAGTTGTGCATGGGGTGTGTTTGGAACATTTTGTCACCAGCCGAGTCCAAAATTCAGCGATTCCCCATCTCAGCCCAGAAAGCAGGTAGAACCGGTTTTATGGTGCCTTTCAGCTGCCTACCCGGGGTAGTGTAAAAACTACCAACAGAACTCGTTTCTGGCACCTTCCCCGGTGGAGTTGTGCATGGGGTGTGTTTGGAACATTTTGTCACCAGCCGAGTCAAAATTCAGCGATTCCCCATCTCAGCCCAGAAAGCAGGTAGAACAAGTTTTGTGGTGCCTTTCAGCTGCCTACCGGGGTAGTGTAAAAACTACCAACAGAACTCGTTTCTGGCACCTTCCCCGGTGGAGTTGTGCATGGGGTGTGTTTGGAACATTTTGTCACCCAGCCGAGTCCAAAATTCAGCGATTCCCCATCTCAGCCCAGAAAGCAGGTAGAACAAGTTTTGTGGTGCCTTTCAGCTGCCTACCGGGGTAGTGTAAAAACTACCAACAGAACTCGTTTCTGGCACCTTCCCCGGTGGAGTTGTGCATGGGGTGTGTTTGGAACATTTTGTCACCAGCCGAGTCCAAAATTCAGCGATTCCCCATCTCAGCCCAGAAAGCAGGTAGAACAAGTTTTGTGGTGCCTTTCAGCTGCCTACCGGGGTAGTGTAAAAACTACCAACAGAACTCGTTTCTGGCACCTTCCCCGGTGGAGTTGTGCATGGGGTGTGTTTGGAACATTTTGTTACCAGCCGAGTCCAAAATTCAGCCGTTCCCCATCTCAGCCCAGAAAGCAGGTAGAACAAGTTTTGTGGTGCCTTTCAGCTGCCTACCGGGGTAGTGTAAAAACTACCAACGGAACTCGTTTCTGGCACCTTCCCCGGTGGAGTTGTGCATGGGGTGTGTTTGGAACATTTTGTCACCAGCCGAGTCCAAAATTCAGCGATTCCCCATCTCAGCCCAGAAAGCAGGTAGAACAAGTTTTGTGGTGCCTTTCAGCTGCCTACCGGGGTAGTGTAAAAACTACCAACAGAACTCGTTTCTGGCACCTTCCCCGGTGGAGTTGTGCATGGGGTGTGTTTGGAACATTTTGTCACCAGCCGAGTCCAAAATTCAGCGATTCCCCATCTCAGCCCAGAAAGCAGGTAGAACAAGTTTTGTGGTGCCTTTCAGCTGCCTACCGGGGTAGTGTAAAAACTACCAACAGAACTCGTTTCTGGCACCTTCCCCGGTGGAGTTGTGCATGGGGTGTGTTTGGAACATTTTGTCACCAGCCGAGTCCAAAATTCAGCGATTCCCCATCTCAGCCCAGAAAGCAGGTAGAACAAGTTTTGTGGTGCCTTTCAGCTGCCTACCGGGGTAGTGTAAAAAGTACCAACAGAACTCGTTTCTGGCACCTTCCCCGGTGGAGGTGTGCATGGGGTGTGTTTGGAACATTTTGTCAGCAGCCGAGTCCAAAATTCAGCGATTCCCCATCTCAGCCCAGAAAGCAGGTAGAACAAGTTTTGTGGTGCCTTTCTCTTGCCTACCGGGGTAGTGTAAAAACTACCAACAGAACTCGTTTCTGGCACCTTCCCCGGTGGAGTTGTGCATGGGGTGTGTTTGGAACATTTTGTCACCAGCCGAGTCCAAAATTCAGCGATTCCCCATCTCAGCCCAGAAAGCAGGTAGAACAAGTTTTGTGGTGCCTTTCAGGTGCCTACCGGGGTAGTGTAAAAACTACCAACAGAACTCGTTTCTGGCACCTTCCCCGGTGGAGTTGTGCATGGGGTGTGTTTGGAACATTTTGTCACCAGCCGAGTCCAAAATTCAGCGATTCCCCATCTCAGCCCAGAAAGCAGGTACAACAAGTTTTGTGGTGCCTTTCAGCTGCCTACCGGGGTAGTGTAAAAACTACCAACAGAACTCGTTTCTGGCACCTTCCCCGGTGGAGGTGTGCATGGGGTGTGTTTGGAACATTTTGTCACCAGCCGAGTCCAAAATTCAGCGATTCCCCATCTCAGCCCAGAAAGCAGGTAGAACAAGTTTTGTGGTGCCTTTCAGCTGCCTACCGGGGTAGTGTAAAAACTACCAACAGAACTCGTTTCTGGCACCTTCCCCGGTGGAGTTGTGCATGGGGTGTGTTTGGAACATTTTGTCACCAGCCGAGTCCAAAATTCAGCGATTCCCCATCTCAGCCCAGAAAGCAGGTAGAACAAGTTTTGTGGTGCCTTTCAGCTGCCTACCGGGGTAGTGTAAAAACTACCAACAGAACTCGTTTCTGGCACCTTCCCCGGTGGAGTTGTGCATGGGGGTGTGTTTGGAACATTTTGTCACCAGCCGAGTCCAAAATTCAGCGATTCTCCATCTCAGCCCAGAAAGCAGGTAGAACAAGTTTTGTGGTGCCTTTCTCTTGCCTACCGGGGTAGTGTAAAAACTACCAACAGAACTCGTTTCTGGCACCTTCCCCGGTGGAGTTGTGCATGGGGTGTGTTTGGAACATTTTGTCACCAGCCGAGTCCAAAATTCAGCGATTCCCCATCTCAGCCCAGAAAGCAGGTAGAACAAGTTTTGTGGTGCCTTTCAGCTGCCTACCGGGGTAGTGTAAAAACTACCAACAGAACTCGTTTCTGGCACCTTCCCCGGTGGAGGTGTGCATGGGGTGTGTTTGGAACATTTTGTCAGCAGCCGAGTCCAAAATTCAGCGTTTCCCCATCTCAGCCCAGAAAGCAGGTAGAACAAGTTTTGTGGTGCCTTTCAGCTGCCTACCGGGGTAGTGTAAAAACTACCAACAGAACTCGTTTCTGGCACCTTCCCCGGTGGAGTTGTGCATGGGGTGTGTTTGGAACATTTTGTCACCAGCCGAGTCCAAAATTCAGCGATTCCCCATCTCAGCCCAGAAAGCAGGTACAACAAGTTTTGTGGTGCCTTTCAGCTGCCTACCGGGGTAGTGTAAAAACTACCAACAGAACTCGTTTCTGGCACCTTCCCCGGTGGAGTTGTGCATGGGGTGTGTTTGGAACATTTTGTCACCAGCCGAGTCCAAAATTCAGCGATTCCCCATCTCAGCCCAGAAAGCAGGTAGAACAAGTTTTGTGGTGCCTTTCAGCTGCCTACCGGGGTAGTGTAAAAACTACCAACAGAACTCGTTTCTGGCACCTTCCCCGGTGGAGTTGTGCATGGGGTGTGTTTGGAACATTTTGTCACCAGCCGAGTCCAAAATTCAGCGATTCCCCATCTCAGCCCAGAAAGCAGGTAGAACAAGTTTTGTGGTGCCTTTCAGCTGCCTACCGGGGTAGTGTAAAAACTACCAACAGAACTCGTTTCTGGCACCTTCCCCGGTGGAGTTGTGCATGGGGTGTGTTTGGAACATTTTGTTACCAGCCGAGTCCAAAATTCAGCGATTCCCCATCTCAGCCCAGAAAGCAGGTAGAACAAGTTTTGTGGTGCCTTTCAGCTGCCTACCGGGGTAGTGTAAAAACTACCAACAGAACTCGTTTCTGGCACCTTCCCCGGTGGAGTTGTGCATGGGGTGTGTTTGGAACATTTTGTCACCAGCCGAGTCCAAAATTCAGCGATTC